>NC_091455.1:32500-332500 GCF_027789765.1 Dendropsophus ebraccatus
CCGGCGGGTGCCAACTGCGGAATGCACGAAGGGTTATCTGTCGCGATTCCGCAGTGTGCATGTACCCTTAGAGTGTATGTAGGAAGGAACACCCGAATCCAGCCCCAGATGCCCCCTCCCCTCCCATCCTCGGAACAAGTGGGAAGATCGTCCGGGAACTGATCCTCCCACTGCTGGATAAAGGTCACCACCTGTACGGGGATAACATTTATACCAGCACCCCCTCTTCCGGTCCCTCGCTGCCCGAGCTACTGTAGCTTGCGGCACGATCCGAACATATCAGAAGTAGTAATAGCGCCCTAATATTTAGCAGCCATGGAGCGGACCCAGCGCTTCTGGATATGAGGGACCCCGTATCGCACCAGGACAACATTTTCCAGGTGACGTCCCCCACACTGGAGAACAGGAGACCCCAGAAGAAGTGCAGAGTGTGGCGTAACAGGGGGATCAGGAAGGACACCATTTCCAGTGTGACGCCTGTCCTGATCACCCCGGCCTCTGCATACTGGATCGCTTCAAGGCGCACCACACGTCACTGGGGTTCTACATTATCTAAATTCTGTCCCTTATTCCTATTTCAGGGGTCACGTTGGTCCGGGGATTATTCTGATCGCCATTATGGAGTCGGGAAGGAATTTTTCCCATTGATCAGGCTACTGTCGTCTGCCTCACGAGGGTTTTTTGCCTTCATCTGGATCAACACAGGTTGAATTTGATGGACACCTGTCATTTCCAACCTTATAAACTAATAATTGGCCTAATACCCCCAAATAAATTAGAATTGTCCCTTTTCCCCAGCTAAGTAGGTATGGCCGCCATTCCCATTAGAGGATGCCATGATGCAATTACAAAGCCTCTGTGCGGCCAGGACAGTAGAAACCCCCCACAAGTGACCCCATTCTGGAAACTACACCCCATAAGGAATCTAACAAGGGGGGCAGCGGGGATATGACCCCCAAGTGACGGCCACATTTGGGACGTGAAAATGAAAAAATGGTATTTTTTATTTTCTCGGCACATGTTCTACGTAAGTGGGGTCACCAGTCACCAGTGGGGTCCATATGCTCACTGCACCCCTTGTTAGATTCATTATGGGGTGTAGTTTCCAGAATGGGGTCACTTGTCGGGGGTATCTACTGACCTGGCAGCACAGGAGCTTTGTAATTGCGACATGGCCTCCATCCTCCATTCCAGCCTCTAAATGGCGCTCTGTCCCTTTGGTGGCTTGCCCTGTGCCCATATGGCAAATTATGTCCACATATGGGGTATTTTCGTAATCAGGGGAAACTACCCTACACGTTTTGTGTTAATTTTCTTTTTTAACCCCTTGTGGAAATGGAAAAAATCAAGGCTAGACCAACATTTAGTGTAATTTTTGTAAAATTTTTACTCTAAATCATTAATCTTGTCATGATTTTTTCATTTTCACAAGGGGCTAAAAGATAAAAAAAAAACACTAAATGTGTAGAGCAATTTCCCCTGAGTACGGAAATACCCCACTTGTGTACATAAAGCGCCATTCGGGTGCAGGGTAAGCCTCCGAAGGGAAGGAGCGCCATTTCGTTTTTGAAGGCTGGATTTGGATGGAATGGATTTTAAGGGGCCATGTTGCATTCAAAAGGCCTCTGTGTTGCCAAGACAGTTGAACCCCCCCACAAGTGACCCCATTATGGAAACTACACCCCTCAAGGAATGTAACAAGGGGTGTAGTGAGCATATGGACCCCACTGGTGACGGGCACAAATGTGGAACAATGTGGCGTGAAAATGAAATATTACATTTTTTACACTATAATGTTGGTTTAGCCTTGAATTTATCATTTTCACAAGGGGTTAAAAGAGAAAAAACCACACAATATGTGTAGAGCAATTTCCCCCGAGTCCGTAAATACCCCACATGTGGACATAAAGCGCCATGTGGGTGCAGGGCAAGCCTCCAAAGGGAAGGAGCGCCATTTGGATTTTGGAGGTTGGATTTGGCTAGAATGGATGATGAACGCCATGTCGCATTTACAGAGCCCTCGTGCTGCCAAAACACTGGAAACCCCCCACAAGTGACCCCATTCTGGAAACTGCACCCCTCAAGGAATCTAACAAGGGGTGCAGTGAGGATATGGACCCCTTGATGACGGGCACATTTGTGCCATGAAAGTGAAAAAATGAAATTTTTTACTTTTACGTCATATTGTTCCACATTTGTACCCGTCACCAGTGGGGTCCATATGCTCACTGTGCCCCTTGTTAGATTCCTTGAGGGGTGTAGTTTCCAGAATGGGGTCACTTGTGGGGGGTTTCCAGTGTCTTGGCAGCACGAGGGCTCTGTAAATGCGACATGGCCCTTGAAATCCTTTCCAGTGAAATTCAGCTTCCAAAAGCCAATTGGCGCTCCTTCCCTTTGGAGGCTCGTCCTGCGCCCCCTTGGCACTTTATCGCCACATGTGGGGTATTTCCGTACTCGGGAGAAACTGCGCTACACATTTTGTGTCTTTTTTTTCCTCTTATCCCTTTAAGAAAATGAAAAGTTGAAGGCTAGAACAACATTTTAGTGTAAAAAATAAATTTTTCTTTTTTCACGCCATATTGTTCGGAAAATCTGTGAAGCACCTGTGGGGTCCAGATGCTCACCGCACCCCTAGTTACATTCCTTGAGGGGTGTAGTTTTCTGAATGGTTTCTAAGTGTTTTTTAGGTTTTGGCACCCCAGAGCCTCTGCCAACCTGAAGTGGTACAGTCAGAAATGACCAAATATAACGGAGGCGTTGAAATTCACTAGGCGCTCCTTTGTATCTGAGGCTTGTGGTTGCGTCAAATAGCGCAATAGGGCCACATATGGGGTATTTCTATAAACTGCAGAAACGGGGCAATAATTATTTGGGTGCATTTCTCTGGTAATAGGTTTATAATTATGAAAAATATTGGATTACAATAAAATCTCTGCACAGAAAATTAAAATTTTCAAATTTCTTACACACTTAGCTTTTATTTCTGTGACTCCCCTAAAGGATTAAAAGACTTTATGGATATGCTTTTGCAGAGTGTGGGGGGTGCAGTTTCTGAAATGGGGTGCTTTGTGGGGCTTTCTAACATACAGGCCCCTCAAATACACTTTAAACCTGAACAGGTCCCTAAAAATATCTGATTTTGAAATTTTACTGAAAATTTGGAAATTTGCTGCTAATGTTTTAAGCTTCCTATTGTCTGAAAAAAATTAAAGATCGTTTAATAAATGCCGCCAACATAAAGTAGACATGTTGCTAATGCTATTTAATATATAATTTATGTGGTATAACCACTTTCTGTATACGCAAAAAAGTTTCAAAGTTGGAAAAATGCAGTTTTTTACATTTTTTCACATTATTTGGTTTTTTTTCATAAAGATTTGTTATGATTATCGACTCCAATTTACCAGAAATGTAAAGTACAATATGTCACGAGAAAACAATTTCAGAATCAGCCGGATAGGTAAAAGCATCCCGAAGTTATTAATGACTAAAGTGACACTGGTCATATTCATAAAATTTGTCTCTGTCATTAAGGCCATTTCAGGCTCTGTCCTTAAGGGGTTAATCCTTGGATTAACAACCCTTCTCCAACTTTACTTTTCAGACTGTAACCTGTAATAGTATTACAGTTCAGAGTGTAATGACTAAAAGGCCATTTTAACACACAGTAAATGAAAACAAAAATACAGCTGTATTTTTAATGTAATAATGTGCTTGTGAGCAGACACTGTGCTGCTCTCCTCCATCATCCCTAGATTAAATTAGGGTGGATTCTGTCTATGTCTAATTTACAAATTCTGGTTAACGCCCTGCATTTTCTGGAGTGAATTCTGCCAGTACCTTCTAGCTCTATCCTCCTGTTTTAGTTTTTGTCTGTCTGCCTGATAAGGTTATCTTTTGTTTTGTCTTTTTTTATAAAGCCAGATTTTCCCCAGGATAGGATGGTTCCTTAGTGAGTTAGCAGCTGCAGTTCTGCTTACAACTTAAAATCACAGACACAGAAAGCTGATGTACGTATCAGTAACATAAGTTTGGGAAGGCCCCTTTATTGTTTTGTGTTAACTTTTATAGACATGATAAGGGGCAATACCACACAGTGTATTCAAGTATTGCAAACGTAACATTAGCATCAGACTTCCTGGAAAATATCATTGTGAGTGAGAGTTCACATTCCTTTCTTCCTTCCAGACCATCTTTCTGTCACTTTCTGATCATGTTCTCATTCAGAGGCCTGTATACACTACCGTTCAAAAGTTTGGGGTCACTCAAACAATTTAGTGTTTTCCATGAAAAGTCACACTTCTTCACCCCCATACGTTGTGAAATGAATATAAAATAGAGACAAGACATTGACAAGATTAGAAATAATGATTTGTATGTGAAATAACATTGTTCTTACATCACACTTTGCTTCCGTCCCAGAATCCTCCTTGTGCAGCAATTCCAGCATTGCACACCTTTGGCATTCTAGCTATTAATCTGTTGGGGTAAGCTGGAGGAATTGCCCCCCACGCTTCTAGAAGCAGCTCCCACAAGTTGGGTTGGTTGGATGGGCACTTCTGGCGTACCATACGGTCCAGCTGCTCCCACAATGGGGTGGTGATCTGGTGACTGCGCTGGCCACTTCTGCTGGAAATAGTTCTTGCACAATTTGGAGGTGTTTAGGGTCATTGTCCTGTTGTAGGATGAAATTGGCTCCAACCAAGCGCTGCCCACTGGGTATGGCATGGCGGTGCAGAGTGATAGCCTTCCTTATTCACAATCCCTTTTACCCTATACAAATCTCCCACCTTACCAGCACCAACCCCAGACCATCACATGACCTCCACCATGTATAACAGATGGCGTCAGGCATTCTTCCAGCATCTTCTCATTTCTTCTGCGTCTCACAAACCTTCTTCTTTGTCATCCAAACACCTCAAACTTGGATTCATCCGTCCACAACACTTTTTTCCAGTCTTCCTCTGTCCAATGTCTGTGTTCTTTTGCCCATCTTAATCTTTTTCTTTTATTGGCCAGTCTTAAATATGGCTTTTTCTTTGCCACTCTGCCCTGAAGCCCAAAGTCCCGCAGCCGCCTCTTCCCTGTAGATGGTGACACTGGTGTTTTGCGGGTACTATGTAATGAAGATGCCAGGTGGGGACCTGTGAGGTGTCTGTTTCTCAAACTAGAGACTCTAATGTGCTTATCTTCTTGCTTAGTAGTGCAACGCGGCCTCCCACTTCATTTTCTACTCTGGTTAGAGCCTGCTTGTGCTGTCCTCTGAAGGGAGTAGTACACACCGTTGTAGGAGATCTTCAATTTCTTAGCACTTTCTGGCATGGAATAGCCTTAATTTCTAAGAACAAGAATAGACTGTCGAGTTTCAGATGAGCGTTTAATTGACCCCACAAATGTGATGCTCCAGAAACACAATCTGCTCAAAGGAAGGTCAGTTTTGTAGCTTCTGTAACCAGCTAGACTGTTTTCAGATGTGTGAACATGATTGCACAAGGGTTTTCTAATCATCAATTATCCTTCTGAGCCAATGAGCAAACACATTGTACCATTAGAAGACTGGAGTGATAGTTGCTGGAAATGGGCCTCTATACACCTATGTAGATATTGCACCAAAAACCAGACATTTGCAGCTAGAATATCATTTACCACATTAGCAATGTATAGAGTGGATTTGTTTAAAGTTAGGACTAGTTTATAGTTATCTTCATTGAAAGTACAGTACTTTTCCTTCAAAAATAAGGACATTTCAATGTGACCCCAAACTTTTGAACGGTAGTGTATAGGTGTAGTCCCACAGGTATGGTGTAAGCAGGTAAAGTAACATCACCTAGCCTTATCATGCCCCAATCACCTTTAAGATTGGGACCAGGCTTCCTTTAACCCTTTAAGGACCAGGCCCAAAATGACCCAGTGGACAATGCAAATTTTGTTCTTTGTGCTTTAGTTTTTCCCTCCTCCCCTTCTAAGAGCTCTAGCACTTTCAGTTTTCTATCTACAGGGCCATGTAATGGCTTGTTTGTTACAGGAATAGTTAGGGTAGTAGTGGCGTCTTTCATTCTACCATAACATGTATGACGGAATCCCAAATATATTATTTATGAAGATATAAATAGGTGAAATTGTAAAAAAGAATGCAATATGGTAATGTTTGGGGAGTTCCTGTGTCTACGTAATGCACTATATGGTAACAGCGACATGATACTATTATTCTATTGGTCAGCCGAACACAACCATATGCAGGTTACACAGATTCTCTAATGTTATATATTTTTTTAATGAAATCCTTTTTTTTGGCAATTCATTATTAATAATATAATGTAATGCAATATAAAATCGGTAATCTGCGCACTTTTTTCCCTCTTTTCGTGTACGCCGTTTGCCGTTCGCAATGACGCTTGTTATATTTTAATAGATTGGACAATTACACACGCTGCGGTATATTATATGTTTATTTATTTTTATGTTTTATTTATATAATGGGAAAGGGGGGTGATTTAAACTTTTATTGGGGGAGGGGCTTTGAGGTAGTGTAATAGTGATTTTAACTTTTTTTTTTTTTTTTTTACACAGTTGAAGTCCCTTTGGTGGATTTTTACATTCATTACTTTGATTTAATACACTGATCATTGCTATCGGCGCTCTACTCATTGAACCTGCCTGTGCAGGCTCAGTGACCAGAGCGCCGATTGGACCGCACGGAGGCAGGTGAGAGACCGATCGGTAAGTGACAGGGGACTTCCGGGATCAGCGCCGTTCAGAGCGCGGTCCCGGCGGGACCCCGCTCTGAACACCCCGAGCGGCACCATGACGTATCAGATACGTCATGGGTCGCTAAGGGGTTAAGAAACTCTGTAATAGGTTTTATTAGGCGAAAAAGCCTCTTTCTGTTCCCAGCCCCCTCACTTCTTCTGTTCATTATCAGGCAAATCCGTCTTTATTACAGAGAAGCAAGTGAAGACGGGTTCTGCTATGTCCATTATATCCTATGGAGGGGGAAGGCGCCGAGGGAGATGAGGGAGCAGGAAGAAGAGACAAAAAGATCAGCTGTTTTGCAGACCGTCTGGCCACCTAAAGGCCCTATTACACAAAACGACACAGACGAGCTCCTGAACTTCAATTCAATAATCAATGCAATAATATAACCATTCATTGCGCACTTTTATATCTGAAAATCAAGTTATCCAATCATGCTATACCAAAGATATACATGTGTCTATGTGACCACTCCTGTATTCTGTGATTATAAAATGAGAAACATTCCAATAAAAAAGGGAAGTTGTGTGCACACATCTTTGTCCTGTCTCCATGTGTTCTGTATTGTGTTCTGTATCTAATATGGGCTATGTGGGCACGGGCTAGTTAATTAGAACAGAGACAGTTAATTGATGCAAGGTGACTAAAAGTAGACTCATCACCTTGACAATGACTCCCGAACACCGCGGTACCTCAAATTTTGACAGGAGGGACTCTAGCTTCTGGTGGCCGACACCCTGGTGTCCAGGATAATCCTAGACTGTCTGAAACTCGGAGCCTGATCACCTCCACTGAAAACGGTAAGTTTACTGATTTTATGAATCTGTAGCTTATCCGTATCAGATCAGACAGCCTTGTGTGAGTCTGGATGACCCGATCGACCCCCAGTGGTTGCCTTTATTAACGACGAGGTGTCCCTCCTGCCTGTGGTACTGTCCAAGAACCCGTATGTGTATTTATATACATGTACAACTTGTCGTTACCAATTAACTGTCGTCTGATAACTTGAGTGAGACCCTAGCAGCATGTGGTGACTGGATAGTCTAGTGCTTTCTTTTACTGCTTTAGCTCTGTCTTTCTAGTTTACCAGAACTGATAATTGCATAGTTATAGTGATATAGTGTTGACAGCACAAAATATTTCAATTGTGACTGTAATAGTTGTCTTCCGTCCTTGGCTCCAACCAGTGGATTAGCCCTGGTTGTGGGGTCACTGGATAAGGTCAGTTCTGAAGATTAATTAGTGAGCGGCTGCATGTAATTTTGGGTTAAGTAGGTCTTGTGAAATGTTTGTTTTTGAGACTGGCTCCACTTCCCCCTTTTCCCTTGATGCAGTTGATAAAGGTGGTTTGCGCAATACTAATCAGCCTCCCATACTCCGCCAGTTGCAGTCTAGGGATTAGCCCAGATTGTTCCGGAGAGGAAAGGTCAGATCTCTATCGGATCCGAAGTCGCGTGCCAGAGTGGGCACAAAATAGGGAAACCAGTCACCCGTGCTGTAGGGGAGGTGGAAACCCGCAACATGATGGAAAGCTTGCGGTCCTTGCTTGCTCCCAAGAGTAAGCAAAGTGTTGAAACTGAGAGCTCGGTCGAATTGGTGGCCAAAAGAGAGGGAAAGAGACACGTGACTAATGTAAAAGAAATTGATGGGATTCTGTGATATGCATAGAAAGGGAAGGCTGCAGTTGAACCAATAGGCTAAGGCTGTAAAAGAGAATAAAGGGGTGTTAGAAGACAATGCACTACTCTAGCTTGGCAACGAACAGGGATTGAAATCGCAAAACAGGGCTATATTGAAATAGAGTTTCAGGACAAAAAAAAAGTGTTAATGCATATATGTATCACATTAAGAAAGATGTGCCACCACCTTATAATGGCGGCGAGCCTTAATGTTGGGAGTGTCCAAATTGTCACCCACAGAATCCACCCTCTGCTGAGTATTGATGTAGCTGTGGAAGGGGACGCCCCAATCCTGCCCCGTCATGCAAACCTACGCCATCCGCCCCTGTCCAAGATGAGCTTCCTGTATTCAGTAGCCATCTTGACACATCCCAGCCCAGTACACCCTCTTCCACTTCCTCTTTTGTTGGAACTTCCAGTGCCAGTGGCCATTTTGGGACACCCAAGGGGCCTAATCCAGATCCATTATACCCATTATTAACTGACTACGGAGCTTATTTTGTACCTGCCACAAACCTGGCCCCTCTCATGATAATGCAACACAAATATGAAAATACTCTGCTGATTCCGCAGCAATTGAAAAAGGAAACTGAAACCCCAGGAAACAAGCTGAGAGATATGCTTTTTCCACTACCCCTGAAATAGCTTCAGAACGAGGAGATTTAGCACAAGAAGCTGATAGGCAGTTTATATCCCCCTCTGACTCATATCGACCTATCATCCCGTGAGATGTTACTACTAGGGGGCCCCCAAAACCTGCCAGAGTCAGCTTTGACACCCGTGATTTTGACAACATGTCTGCTCTTTTTACTCCAATTTATACAGCACCTTTATGGAACACAGGAACTACCCAGATATAGATTGGGGTCACGGTTCAGCTAAAACCACAAAGGGGAGGGAATTTCTTAACCTCCTGCAGGATAGGATAATTTTCTGGGCCAGTTTGTGGAGGAGCCAACTAGAAGTGATGCCTTGTTGGATCTGGTTATTTCTAACAACGCTGAGCTGGTTGGGGATGTCACTGTCCATGAACACCTGGGTAATAGTGACCACAATATAGTGACTTTTAGCTTAAAGTGTAGAAAAGAAAAACATGTTGGGAGGGCAAAAACTCCTTAATTTTAAAAAACTCTTAATTTTAAAAGGGCCAATTTTCCTGGGTTAAGGGCAGAACTTTAGGGCATAGACTGGGAGCGGCTGCTGTCACATACGGATACTGATAATACATGGGAAATCTGCTAATCTACATTACATAACTGTACGGCCAAATATATTCCTATGGGTAACAAATATAAAGGGTTAAAATCCAATCCCACATGGCTTACAACCGAGGTTAGAAGGGCTATAAATGAGAAAAAAGGGGCATTCAAAAAATATAAATCAGAGGGGTCAGCTGTAGCATTTAAACATTACAAAGAAGTCAACAAAACCTGTAAAAATGTAATAAAAGCAGCAAAAATTCACAATGAAAGGCAGGTAGCTATAGAAAGCAAAAGAAACCCCAAAAAATTCTTCAAATATATTAATGCAAAAAAACCAAGGTCAGAGCATGTAGGACCCCTAAATAATGGCGACGGGGAATTAATAACTGGGGATCAGGAGAAAGCTGAGTTACTTAATGGGTTCTTCAGTTCTGTATATACAAAAGAGGATGGAGCTGTGGTGGGTGGGGCCAGTACTGAGGTGGGTGGGGCCAGTGCTGCTAACTCATGTAATGTACTGAACTGGTTTTAATGGGATTTAATGAGCCTGCTGCTTGGTCTGTCTGGTGCTTATAGGACATGTTTGTGGGATACTAACCTCATAGATCCGCAAGTCTCTAAACAACCTGACCCAAAGTGATATCATGTTTAAGTGTTCTAACCAGCTTGCCGCATTGATCTGAATGGTGCTAATCAAGTGTGCCGTGGGAGATTCACGGACCGCATAGGACTGTAAGACTCTAACTACCACGGTCTAAGGGATATTGTTTTCATGTGTTTCAAAGAGTCTGCCGCCTGGTCTGTTTTGCGCTAACCCGGTTTGCTTGAGAGTGTTTATACCCTAAAGGGCAAAATTGTCGCATGAGAAATCTAGTTTATGCAAATCGAGTGACGCTAGCTGGTGGAGGCTTGCCAGAAGTACGGCCAAGATATTACAAAATTGTGGTCACCACCTCTCTCTAATCCGGAGGTCTGGTGGTTGAACTGGACATTAAAGGGACATAAAAATGGACATATGAATGGACATTTAAAGTAGATCAACAGTGTAATTGTACCGGTGGGCCATATATATCTGGTATAGATTGGTGGTTAAAAAAAAAAAAAAAAAGTAAAAGTAAAAATTTAACTGGTTGGTTTCTGGTAAAAGGAAGAGTATACGGATTATGCCTCCTAAAAAGTCCAAAGAGGATCCTAACCCACGTAGATCTGGGGGTGTTGGGACTCAGGGGGTAGGGGGTCCGGCCAAAATGAGCGGTCAGAAATTGGATAGATTCCTGCAGTCTCCAATAATGAAGGAAAAATCTGTAGCGCCACCTCCCGAATTTTATGTATCAAGTCAGGAATGTATGGGTGACAACGTTGAGGGAGGTGATGCTCAGTTGGGAATTGGGGAGAGGGTGGTTGGATCAGTTTCTGGAGACGTGGAACATATGAAGGCCATCGTTGCCATGATCCAGAAACTAGACCAATCAGTGAAGGAGGTTTTGGTCCAGACAGGTAGTATTGGTGCGGATGTGTCCATTATCAAGAATGAATTAGGCAAGATGAGAGAAAGGATGGGAGAGGCAGAGAATAGAATATCACAAGTGGAGGATACGCAGAATAATATTAAAAAAGAAGTGCAAGAGCTCAAAAAGATAGTGGAACAGAACCAAAAAAAAATTCTAGACATGGAAGATAGACAGAGAAGAGCCAATATCAAACTGGTGGGCTTTCCGGAAAAAGCTGAGGGTGAAGATTGTGTGTCTTTTATTTACAATTGGCTGCTATCTGTCTGTGAGATTGGTACTCTATCAAAGTTCTTTGGGGTAGAGAGAGCACACAGGGTCCCGTTCCGCCCGTACCCCACTGGAACCAATCCTAGGCCAATCCTGGCTAAATTGTTATTCTATGGTGATAGAGACATGATCCTGGCGTTTAGTAGAAGAAGGGGGGACTTGTCTTATGGGGGAAACAAGATTGCAATTTACCCGGACTTTTCATATACTACGAATAAATTGAGAACAAGTTTTGTCGGGGTAAAAAAAAGATTGAGGGAGGCCGGGATAGGATATTCCCTGCTATTCCCAGCAAAGATGAAAATTATCCATGGTGACAGAACTCATTTCTTTACGGACCCGGGTGAACTAGATAAATGGCTTGAGGCCAAGGGTTTGTAATTAGTGAAGCAATGGTAGTTAACGTTGGTTGTGCCTGGTCCGTCGGTTGGGGGGGAGGGGGGGTGGGGATTGACCGAGTAAGGGGTGTGGGCTGAGCCTAGCGGTGAAGTCTAGCCAAGGAGGGGGTGGGGATGGGGGGGGGAGGGGGGAGGGGAAGGGGGGTTGGGGGGGGAGGGGGGAGGGGGGGGGGAAGGGGGGAGGTGGGGAGGGGGGGGGTATGTTTAGTGGGGGGTCATGTTTTTGCTCTTTTTTCTTTTTTCTTTTCTTCCTTCTTCTTTTTTCTTTTTTTTTTGGTTTCCTCTGCCTGGGTACATTCGCTTCACAAGGGTGTGGTATGAAGAAAGAAAAGTTGTTGGATGGGGTGGTTTAGAATTGTGACGTGGAATGTACGGGGGTTGGCGAGTAGAGAAAAGCGAGTGGCTATTTTTAATGCCATAAATGGATACTTGCCAGCTATTGTTTGCCTTCAGGAGACCCATTTGACACATGAGTCCCTGAACTGCATACATAGAAAGTGGGTGGATTCTAGCTATCACTCAGTGTTCTCCAACTATTCTAGAGGTGTTAGTGTGCTTATCCATAAGGGCTTAAAGGTAAAGGTCTTGCAGAAAAAGGTGGAGGAGTCTGGGAGATATGTTATCTTACATTTGGTCTGTGAGGATGTTGAGCTTCTCCTTTGTGCCGTCTATTTTCCTCCACCATTTTCAAGGAAGCTGTTTTTAGAAATTGACGGGATAATGGACAGAATGGCGGAGTGCCCAAAGATATGGTTGGGGGACTTCAATGAAATATTAGACGGTGAAAGGGATAGAAGCTATGTAGGAGAAAGACCAATTAGAAGGGGAAGTTCACAGCTGGCGAAGATGTGCACAGAATTAAAATGGTATGATATTTGGCGGATTAAAAACGGGGATAGGGAGGAGTATTCATGTGTAAATAAATCACATAAATGTATGTCCAGAATAGATTTGGCACTGGGTGACGAACGGATGTTAGAGCTTATCAAGGGAGCCAAGTTTGGGCGTAGGGGTTTTTCCGACCATACTCCATTGATGATAGTGTTAGGGAATAAGGAAATGGGGCCGGGCAGGCCGTTTAGGTTTAATGCTACCTGGTTGAAAGTTATAGATCCAGAATGGCTTGGTAGCATAGAGGAATTCTTTCAACTTAATAAAGGGACAGCAGAGAGCATAGTAGTGTGGGATGCCATGAAGGCAACGTTGAGGGGGCTTCTATTTCAGAAAATAGTATACAAAAAGAGAGAAGTAAGGGAGAAAGAAAGGAGACAGTATGTAGCTATAGAAACAGCGGAAAGAATTTATAAGGAAAATACCTCCCAGGAGAACTGGAGTATTTGGGTAAAGGAGCAGGAACTATTAGAGAAAATCCTTCTGGAAAAGAGTGCTGCCAGACAGATGTTTCTAAAAGCTAGAGGAGGAGTGGAAGGGGAACGCCCAGGGAGAATGTTGGCGAGATTAGTAGAGAGCAATAGGGGATCGACAAGGATAGCCTCACTGGAGTGGCAGGGACGGCAAGTCTCTACAACTAGGGAGATCCTAGATAGTTTTGTACAATATTATGTGTCTATCTATACCTCAGAGGGGAGTTATGGACCAGAGGAGTTGGAGGAGTATTTGGGGAACATCTCTTTACCTAGTCTTGAAGTGGATGAGAGGGAGGGGCTAGATGCACCATTTACACTGGGAGAACTGAAGAAGGCATTGGGGGAGATGGGGGTCGGTAGGGCTCCGGGCTCGGATGGTTTGCCAGCAGAAGTTTATAAAGTGGCTGGAGAGAAGTTGCTGGTTGAGTTACTAGAGGTTCTAAATGGGGCTTGGCAGAGTGGGAGACTGCCAGACTCCATGAAAGAGGCTGTAATTATTGTTTTACCAAAAGATGGGAAGGAATCTAGAGGCCCGGAGTCATACAGACCCATCTCCCTCATCAATGTGGACGCGAAATTGGCTACTAAAATACTAACTAATAGACTGAAAGCTGTGATAGGGAAACTTATAAACAGAGATCAGTCAGGGTTTATCCCTGGTAGGGGGGTTTACTATAATATTAGGCGAGCGTTTAGTAATATTCAGGAAGGGCAGAAGGACCCGGGGGGTAAGGCCATTCTCACCCTCGATGCTTCGAAAGCCTTCGATAGGGTGGAATGGCCTTATTTATGGAGTGTTATGAGGAAAATGGGAATAGGAGAAAGATTTATTAGCTGTGTTAGATTATTTTATTCAGAACCCAGGGCTAGGGTAATGGTTAATGGGCAGGTCTCTGACCCTTTTCAGCTATCTAGAGGTACGAGACAGGGGTGTCCCCTGTCTCCCCTCTTGTTCGCCATTGCAATGGAGCCGCTTGCCGAATGTATTAGATGCTCCGATAAAGTTCGGGGCTTTGAGCACTCCTCAGGGACAGAAAAGATTGCATTGTTTGCGGATGATGTGATGCTGTTCCTGGGGAGTGCTAGGTCCTCACTAGGAGAGGTAATGGAGGTAATCAAGACCTATGGGAGTTACTCGGGGTTTGCTATAAACTGGAGTAAGTCCTCACTTATGATGCTGGGGGCCAATGAGGGGGGGGACTATGGTCAGGTGAGGGTCTGTGCCCCGGGGGCCTCCATAAAGTATCTAGGTATAGCACTCTCGCCTGATCTTTATGAGTATAAAAGACATAATTGGATCCCCCTAATCAGGAAGATACAGGGGAAAATCAGACTATGGGAGCGGTTTCCTCTCAGTATGGCTGACAGAGTGGGCCTAGTAAAAATGATAGTGCTGCCACAGGTCCTGTACGTCCTGGCCAATAGCCCAGTATGGCTGGGTAAGAAAGCTTTTAGGGAGATAAGGGGTTTATGTAACGAGCTAATTTGGAGAAGGAAAATCCCGAGGGTAAAATATGAATTTCTAACGAAAAAATGGGAGGAAGGGGGTTTCAATCTCCCTAACTTTGAATTATACTTTTTCGCGGCACAACTGTTGTACATTGTGAAGTGGAAGGAATACGATTTTTGGGGCAAGTGGCAAGCTTTGACCGATATCTGTGGCCCTGATCTACCGGTATTGTTGGAAGCAGGGAGGATCATGACAAAGAATGACCCCCTAAATGACTTATATAATAAAGTATGGTTACACTGTAAAAAGATAGTAGGTATGGATAAGAGTAATCAATTCACACCTCTGTGGCTTAATGGGCACTTGGCCCCGTTTAACAAATTTCACGACTGGTTATTTTGGGCAAAAAGGGGGGTAATTAAGATAAAACATGTGTTTGATTCAACTGGTAAGCTAAAATCCCTGGAAGTTCTATCAGCAGAATGGGGCCTTAGTAAGGGGGATACTCTACGGTATTATCAACTTAAACACATGGAGAGAGGGGTTAATGAGAAAGACCTTTTGGTGGTGGAGGATTTCTTTTTATTAAATGAGAATATAATGAATTCAGTTAAGGGTACGGTGGGGAAAATTTATAAGTTGTTAATTCACACGGCAAATGCTAAATTGGAGGAGAAATTTAGATCTAGGTGGGAAGAAGATATGGGGGTATGTGAAATAGATTGGGGAAGTGTGTTGGGGAACATAAAAGAGGTTAGTTTGAGAATGAGCCATAGAGTTTCACAGATTTTTATACTTAGAAGGTTACACTTTACACCAGTTAAGTTGTTTAAGATGAAAGTTAGAAACACGGATATGTGTGATAGATGCAAGAGGGATAGGGGGGATGTAATTCACCTGATGTGGAGATGTCCCAAATTACGAAGATATTGGGAAGACATATTTGGCCAAATTAAAAGTAGACTCCAGGTGGAGTTGAAATTTTGCCCAGAAACTGCACTACTTGGGGATATGGGTGGGATTGTGATCACGCGGGTGAAAAAATGTATAATTAGTAGAGTATTGTTCGCCGCTAGGCTCTGTATATTAAAGAAGTGGATATCCCCTCATTTACCAACATTGGAGGATTGGAATAGAGAGATAAAGTGTCTAAAACTGATGGATTATGTAAAAGCTACACAACTTATTAAGATCGATGAATATGAAAGCTATTGGTCTAAATGGTAGAATAGAAAAGGGAGGTAATATAGCCAGGCAGAGGGGGGGGGGGGGAGGTGGGAGGGTTGTTTGTTTTGTGTTTTTTCTCTGTTTCTGGGGTAGGGTGGGGGGGGGGGGATAATAGGTCGGTAAAATTTAGGATACGTCTAGAGGTTGGGGTGTTCCTAGTAGGAATTTAATTTAATTTGGAGATGGTGTAAGGAGGGGCAGACTTGGCGGGGCTGGCAGTAGGTCAGTAGGGGAGAAGGGAGTGTGTTAAGGGGTGGGACGCCTTCCCTCTCAGAATTTGGAAGAAGTAGATGGGTTGGGTCGGGTTTGGGGCGTGGGGTGGCGACGACCGCGGCAGATGGTGGTCGAGAGGTGGTGTGAAAAAAGCGTGACTGAGAGTAATGGAGACGCCATAGAGAGAACAATGTGCAATAATTGATTTTGCATAGTAGGGATATATAAATAAAGGAAAATGCTAATAGCATAACAAAAAATACATATATGGTAGTGTGTGGGGAAGACTTCCGGGGGTCGCCGTACGGGGGGATGGCCCTTACATGGGGTCATTGACCATCGGTGGCGACCTAGGGGTCACCAGCACATGGAAAGGGACCTGTGGAGGGTAACATTCCCGAGGGGGTCCTTCTGAGAGGAGGGAGCCAAGTTGGGGATGGTCTTTACGGGTTCCTTGCGATAGTAAGAGGGATTAAAAGTGATGGTAGCTCCGTGAAAGAAAGTTGGTGCTTTGTGATTGACTTGGTCTGTGGGCGGTCGTCGTCCTCGGCGCCCTGGACGTGGTCCGTAGGGGTAGGGGGAACAATAGGAAAGAAGGGGGAGGTGTATAGTGTAGTTTAATCATGGGGCTTGGAGGAGTGTAGGGTGTGGGGGGGACGGCGTCCCTAGGTGTTGAGAGAGGACAATGGGGGGTTGGGTGGGGAAGGGTAAGGGTAATGGTATTAATAACACTTGTGTTTATAAATAGGAGGATATGGAGTGCCGTGCCATGCTGTGCCAGGTCTGCCCTTCTCTAGATGTACATTGTGGAAATAGGGAATATTTGGGGGGGGTGGGGGGGGGGATGTATATTTCATTTGATGTGTTATGGTTTATGTTGGGTTTGTTATTTCGTTATGGGGAGGATAAGAGAGGTATTCTGTAATTGGTTTGGGGTAGATCCGCTGGGCAAGGTCCAATTTGAGGGTAGTATAAACTTGTTGTTTAAAGTCTACCTTTTGTGAAAGGGTATGTAAGTCCTTTTGTACGTGCTTTTCCCCTTTTTTATGATATGTTGTCATATGGTGTAATAAAAAAAAAAGAAAAAAAAAAAATGTACTGAACTGGTTTACTATAGATATGGTCCAAGATAAATTAAACTCAATGTAACCAAAGCTCCAGGGCCTGATGGATTACACCCCAGAGTTCTTAGGGAACTCAGTTCTGTAATTTCACTACCCTTGTATGAAATATTCCGTGATTCTTTGCTTACTGGTATTGTGCCGAGGGACTGGCGTAAGGCAAATGTAATGCCGATCTTCAAAAAGGGCTCTCGAACTTCCCCAGGTAACTATAGACCCGTAAGCTTAACGTCCATTGTGGGGAAACTATTTGAGGGGCTTATAAAGGACTACATCCAGGAATATGTAGTGGCTAATAGTATTATAAGTGATAACCAGCATGGTTTTACTAAGGACAGAAGCTGTCAAACCAACCTAATATGTTTCTATGAAGAGGTAAGTAGAAGCCTGGATGGCGGCGCGGCTGTGGATATAGTGTACCTGGATTTTGCAAAAGCGTTTGACACAGTTCCTCATGGACGTCTGATGGGTAAGTTAAAATCTATCGGTTTGGAAAATTTAATGTGTAACTGGATTGAAAACTGGCTTAATAATCGTACCCAGAGAGTGGTGGTCAATGATTCCTACTCCGAATGGTCCCCGGTAATAAGTGGTGTACCCCAAGGGTCAGTACTGGGCCCTCTTCTGTTTAACTTGTTTATTAATGATATTGAGAATGGAATTAACAGCAATGTTTCTATCTTTGCAGATGACACCAAGCTTTGTAGTACAGTACAGTCTATGGAGGATGTGCAGATGTTACAGGATGACTTAGACACACTGAGTGTTTGGGCGTCCACTTGGCAAATGAGGTTCAATGTGGATAAATGTAAAGTTATGCACCTGGGTACTAATAACCCGCATGCATCATATGTCCTGGGGGGAGTTACTCTGGGAGAGTCACTGATAGAGAAGGATCTGGGTGTACTTGTAGATAATAGACTACAGAACAGTACACAATGTCAGTCAGCTGCTTCTAAGGCCAGTAGGATATTGTCATGCATTAAAACAGGCATGGACTCTCGGGACAGGGATATAATATTACCGCTTTATAAAGCTTTGGTGCGGCCTCATCTGGAGTCGCCGTCCAGTTTTGGAACCCGATTCATAAAAAGGATGTTCTAGAGCTGGAGAGGGTACAAAGACGGCAACTAAACTAATAAGGGGAATGGAGCATCTTAGTTATGAGGAGAGATTAAGAGAATTACATTTGTTTAGTCTGGAGAAGAGACGTTTAAGGGGAGATATGATTAACTTATTTAAATATATAAATGGCCCCTACAAGAGATATGGGGAAAAGATGTTCCAGGTAAAACCCCCTCAAAGGACAAGAGGGCACTGCCTCCGCCTGGAGAAAAAAAGGTTCAATCTCCGGAGGCGACAAGCCTTCTTTACCATGAGAACTGTGAATCTGTGGAACAGTCTACCACAGGATCTGGTCACAGCAAAAACAGTAGAGGGCTTCAAAACAGGGCTAGACAAGTTCTTAGACCAAAATAATATAGATGCATATGTATAGAACCTATCACCCCTCCCCCTTCCCTTTATGTATAGAACATATCACCCCTCCCCCTTCCCTGTATCCATCCCCTCCTTGGTTGAACTTGATGGACATGTGTCTTTTTTCAACCGTATTAACTATGTAACTATGTAACTATGTAACTATGTAAATGAGAAGAATACCGCAGCACTCGTGGAATGTAACTATGTAACTATAGGTGTAGGAGACATTGCACATCAAGGTACTACAGCCATTGTAAACCCTGCTAATGGTGGACTGAAACACTTAGGGGGAGTAGCAAAACATATTGTGCAGCTAGGGGGCACACAGATACAGGCAGAAAGTGATGATTATATCATGGCAAAAGGGGGACACACCCTACCAGTTTCTGAGACTGCCTTAATTGGACCAGGCAAACTATCTTGTCTCTGCATCATCCATGCTGTGGGCCCCATATATGATGCCCAATGTCATGATGCGTCTGTCCATTTATTGAAACAAGCCATACACAACATCCTTGATGTGGTTAAAATTAAGAGATTTAAATCTGTCTCTTTACCTCTCATTTCTGCTGGATTATTTGGCTTTCCTATGTTATCCTGTGTCTCCACAATTCTTTCTGCAATACTTAAACATAACCCTATTCCCACATTGGGGAAGTCCGGATTGTTGTGCCCTTACCTAAAACGGCAGATCTACTGGTGGAGACCTGGAAAGATATTACTTTGCCCAAGACCCCCTTTTGGCCTTCAAAAACTGCTTTGCAGAATGTGATGGCTCCGGCTCACAACCCGATAAAAGAGGAATTAATTCCAGGTCTGCCACAGCCACCAACACCACCACTACAACTTCAACTACAGTCACCATTACCTTTGATCGAAATGCAGCTACTACCACCGCCACCACCATCAGCAGAGACACAGCTACTACCACAGCCGCCACCACCACCAGCATCATGGCCACCACCTGACCCTACTCTATTGCAACAAGAGCGTCCTCGATATGTACCTTTCACTCCAACTCAGAATCCTTTGTGAAGGGTCTATTGGACCCCATCCGGAAGAAACTAGAAGAATCCAGGCCAGAATATGTGGACTTACCTGAGAATCAAGTCTTGCTCATTGCCAAAGCCATTGAGAAGCAAAGAATTAAAACTGCTCCACCAAAAAAAGCTGAAACCAAAGTGGCTGTCCTGCAAGAAGTTATTGATGCCTCAGGAGCATCCCAGACTGAGACAATAATGATTAATCAACCTTTACAACTTTATCCTGGGAACCAATACCATAGACCACAGCAATCTCAGCTCCCACAAGCACCATATACCAGACACATGACACCCAAACATATCACCTGCCATTTTTGTGGAAAGCACGGACATATACAGAGGAATTGTCGCTCTTTCCGTCGAGGGACTCAGAATGTCCAAAATTTCAACATGCAATCACAACGAAACTATCAGGATTATAATCAAGGATGTTACCAAGCACATAATCAAGGACGTTACCAGGCACCTAACCAAGGATGTTACCAAGCTCCAGATCAGGAAGCCTTTCCTCCTCCTCCTCCTCCTCCTCAAGGCTACAACCAACAGGGTCCTCCTCTTCAAGACCAATTCTATCCTGGACAACTATAGGATTTTGGCAAGCCTGCGTCTACTGTTTTCACCAATCTCACCAATGACCCCAATTACCAATCTGGCCCTGTTCTAACAGTTAAACTCCCAGTGAATGGTCATGAACTTCCTTTTTTAGTGGACACAGGTGCAGCCAGATCTGTACTAAAGACTTCTGATATTCCACCTGGGGTCATTCTCTCTCCTGATTTTATTCCCTGTGTTGGAGTAGATGGAAATCCTACCAAGACACGTCTTACCTATCCGGTACCTGTTGGTTATCAAAATATACTATCCAGACTTCTTGTCTCTCCCTCCTGCCCAACCAATCTATTGGGTGCAGACCTCCTACAAAAAATTGGGGCTACTATCAGATATGACTTTTCTGAAATGTACCTGGACTTGGAGAATACTCCCTCATCTGAAGAATTGTGTGCCCTTCAAGCGGTGAATACTTTTGTGATCCTCCCAAACCTGGAGACGTCCATTCCTCCTGAAGTAATACCCTTGATTCCTGAAAGTCTTTGGTCCACAGGTCCTGATGACATTGGTTTGCTCCCTGTGGCGCCTGTTGGTGTTCTCCTCAAGGAAGGAGCATCTCCAACCCGATTACCACAGTATCCTTTGAAGGCTGGACAAGAGAAGTCTCTGGAAGAGCAAATCAATACCTTTTTGGCTAAAGGAGTACTCATCCGATGTATATCTCCAGCAAACACTCCTCTGTTTCCCGTCAAGAAAAGAACTGCACCAGGTGAACCTACCAAATACCGTTTCGTTCAAGATCTTAGAGCTGTGAACGCTGTTACTATTTTGGAGACCCCTGTGGGACCTAATCCCCATACCCTTCTCAGCCAAATCCCTCCTACTGCGGCTTGTTTCACAGTCATAGATTTGGCCAACGCGTATTTCAGCATTCCTCTGAGGGAGGACAGCAGATACCTATTTTCTTTCACATATCGAGGAGCCCAATACACCTGGACCAGATTGCCCCAAGGAGCCCAAAACTCTCCCAATCAATTCACTCAGGCTCTTCAGATTT
This sequence comes from Dendropsophus ebraccatus, assembly GCF_027789765.1. NCBI lineage: Eukaryota > Metazoa > Chordata > Amphibia > Anura > Hylidae > Dendropsophus > Dendropsophus ebraccatus. The sequence goes on from NC_091455.1 coordinate 53,820, forward strand.
GTCTACAACCATGGATCTTGGCTCACCCGGAGATAACCCTACTACAATATGTGGATGACCTACTCCTCTGTGCTCCAGATGAATCTGCCTGCCAGGAACACTCCATCAGTCTTCTATAACATTTGGCGTCCATAAATTGTAAAGTCTCTAAGTCCAAGCTTCAGTGGTGCCTCAAGAAAGTTGTCTTCCTTGGTCATTGCATATCAGAAGGGGCCACACACCTCATTGCAGAACGCAAAAAAAGCTGTCCAAGCAATCCCTCTACCTACCACCTTAACACAGCTCCAAGCTTTCCTTGGTCTGATTAACTATTGTCATCAGTGGATACCCAATGCCTCTGCTCTTATGCAACCTCTTTATGACTCCTTCAAAGACATTGCGGAAACAAGAAGACTGACTCCCGAGGCTGAAGATTGCTTCTGGAAACTTAAACAACTGATCTTGGAAGCCCCTGCCCTAGGGATACCTGATTACAATCAGCCTTTCTGCCTATTCATCTCAGAAGACCATGCTTCTGGAGTCTTAGCTCAGAAACATGGCCATCGGATGAGGCATCTTGACTATTACTCATGCAGACTAGACCCAGTGGCTCGCTCAATGCCTACATGCCTCAAAGCTGTTCTAGCGGCCCAGGCCCTCCTTGACAAGATTGAAGACATTGTTCTAGGTCATCCACTGACTATTCTTGCTGCTCACGATCTTCAAGCAATTCTCAAACAGTCTCAACAACCTTATCTTTCTATGCAGCGCAACATGTGTCTCCAATGTTCCTTGCATATGCCTGAATATGTTACCTTGAAGAGATGTATTCTTTTAAATCCTGCTACTCTGCTTCCTCTCTCAAGGGGGGGACTATCAGTCAGATTATGAAGACATACTCCCTAACCAAACACCCCACGAGGGAAGTCCTGATGATGACTATCATGATCGCCTTAAACAAATGGAGGCAGAAACTTCACAACCCTCCACTGTCTCTGCTTCTAAACTGGACAATCCTGATTACATTTTCTTCACTGACGGTTCAAGATACGCGGATGAAAGGGGACAATTCCATACTGGTTTTGCTGTGGTTACCTCATCAGAAACCGTGAAGGCAGCTCCCTTACCTTTTAGGATGTCGGCCCAGGAAGCTGAACTCAGGGCCTTGACTGAAGCCTGCCGGCTGGCAGAAGGAGAGACCGCCAATATTTACACGGACTCAGCCTACGGTCATGGAATAGCGCATGATTTTGAAGTGGGCCCTGCGAGGTTTCCAGACAGCTAGTGGAACACCCATCAAGAACCATTAAGCCGTCAAGACTTTGAGGGAAGCTCTCACTCTACCAACTCAAGTAGCCATTTTGAAGATAAAAGCTCATGGCAGAACAGAGACAGAAGAAGCCAGAGGCAATCACAGAGCAGATTTGGCAGCAAAAGCTGCAGCACTTCTTCCACAGGTTCGAGAGGAAGCAGAGGCTGGCATTGGCATACATGTGTTTACAAGAGCAGGAAAAAAGAAGAAAGAGAGGGAGAAACCAAACAACAAGGAATATCAAATCCAGGCATTACTCTATTGAAGCAATTTCAGACTCAAACAGGCCCAGAAGAAAAGAAGGAATGGGAAAAGCAAGGAGCTGAGATTCAACAAGATGGATTCTGGAGGAAAGGAAAGAAACTTTGATTGCCAAGAGCTTTGTATCGCGCAGTGGTACAATGGGCCCATGGAGTTACCCATCGAGGAAAGAATCAGATGATCTCTGCAATTGCTAAGTTATATCTGGTACCTGGGATCTCTACTACAATCTATATTCTGTTAGGAACACCCCTAGGCAACCCACTGGCCTCACCCCCATATGAAATCCTTTTTGGAGGTCCCCCTAGGCTTGGAAGTTACTATCCCTAACAGTTGACAGCAGGAAATGATAGTTAAGTATGTTGTGAATCTGTGTAATGAGCTGAAAATAACACATGCTGCAGTCTTTTCCTCTATTCCAGACCCTGAAGCTGACCAAAGTACTCACTTGCTTCAGCCATGCGATTTTGTGGTTGTAAAGAAGCACGTCAGAGACGCTCTAGAACCCCGATTTGAAGGCCCATTTCAAGTGCTCCTGGTGTCCCCAACCTCTATGAAACTTGAGGGAAAATCCACCTGGGTCCATGCTTTACACTGCAAGAAAGTGTCTGCCGCCTGTCCTTCACCATGAAAAACGCCTATATCCTTTTTAAATTGTGTCTGGTTTGGGTGGAGGTGAGGACACAGGCAGTAGCAATCACACAAAGTCGAGGAGTAACTACATTTTGGTATAATTCATCAAGTGCCAACTTTTAAATTTGAGTTCTGTGATGTTGCTGCCTGCGGGGATCTGAGTATGATTATCGGCAAGGGAGCTGTAGGATGGAACACTGGTAATTTAGACCCTTCCTCGAAACAGTGTTTCCTTAGCCTGTTTACTAATCGCCCCACTTTAAACCCAGACTGTGAGACATGGAAAGGAAAATATCCCATAGCCACCAAAACATCTACCCCCGAGTCAGGGAATCACAATATAATCACTATGTGTGAACTCTCTCTACCACTATGTGTGACCCCTGTATATCACTATGGCTGACCTCTATATTACAGGGATCTGGCAGTGTTAGCAGTGTATCTTTGTGTATGATAAATATTAGTTAGAAACATAGAAGACTGTCAGCAGGAAAAGATCACCTGCACCATCTAGTCTAGTTGTGAGTAGTTCAGGACATAGAGGCTGGAGACTGGCTGCATCCATTGCACACACAGGAGAAGCTGCTTTATATCTTTCCTTATTCCCTCAGAAGTCGCCCCAGGATCATGTTGGACATTACACAGAAGCTACTGAGCCCGATCTTCGGTACCCCACTGTCATAATAACCCCCCGGGGTGTGACCGGCCACTTATGGAGGAGCTGGAGTGTGATAATAACCCCCCCAGGGTGTAAGGGGACAGTTATGGAGGAGCCGGAGTGTGATAATAACTCCCCGGGTTGTGACCAGCCAGTTATGGAGGAGCTGGAGTGTGATAATAACCCCCCGGGGTGTGACTTGACAGTTATGGAGGAGCTGGAGTGTGATAATAACCCCCCTGGGTGTGACCGCCCAGTTATGGAGGAGCTGGAGTGTGATAATAACTCCCCAGCCTGTGAGCGGCCAGTTATGGAGGAGCCGGAGTGAGATAACACCCCGGGGTGTGACCGGCCAGTTATGGAGGAGCCGGAGTGTGATAATAACTCCCCGGGGTGTGACTGTCCAGTTATGGAGGAGGCGGAGAGTGATAATAACTCCCCGGGTTGTGACCGGACAGTTATGGAGGAGTCTGAGTGTGATAATAACTTCACAGGGTGTGAGCGGCCAGTTATGGAGGAGCCAGAGTGTGATAATTACCCCCCGGGGTGTGAGCGTCCAGTTATGGAGGAGCCGGAGTGTGATAACTCGCCGGGGTGTGACCAGCCAGTTATGGAGGAGCCGGAGTGTGATAATAACTCCCCGGGGTGTGACCGGCCAGTTATAGAGTAGCCGGAGTGTGATAACTCCCTGGGGTGTGACCAGCCAGTTATGGAGGAGACGGAGTGTAATAATAACTCCCCGGGGTGTGAGCGGACAGTTATGGAGGAGCCGGAGTGTGATAATAACTCCCCGGGGTGTGACCGGCCAGTTATGGAGGAGCCGCAGTGTGATAATAACTCCCCGGGGTGTGAGCGTCCAGTTATGGAGGAGCTGGAGTGTGATAACTCCCTGGGGTGAACGGCCAGTTATGGAGGAGCCGGAGTGTGATAATAACTCCCTGGGGTGTGAGCGGCCAGTTATGGAGGAGCTGGAGTGTGATAACTTCCCGGGGTGTGAGCGGCCAGTTATGGAGGAGCCGGAGTGTGATAATAACTCCCGGGGTGTGACCGGACAGTTATGGAGGAGCCGGAGTGTGATAACTCCCCTGGGGTGTGAGCGGCCAGTAATGGAGGAGCCGGAGTGTGATAATAACTCCCTGGGGTGTGAGCGGCCAGTTATGGAGGAGCCTGAGTGTGATAATAACTTCCCGGGGTGTGAGTGGCCAGTTATGGAGGAGCCGGAGTGTGATAACTCCCTGGGGTGAGCGGCCAGTTATGGAGGAGCCGGAGTGTGATAATAACCCCCCGGGGTGTGAGCGGCCAGTTATGGAGGAGCCGGAGTGTGATAATAACCCCCCGGGGTGTGAGCGGCCAGTTATGGAGGAGCCGGAGTGTGATAATAACCCCCTGGGGTGTGAGCGGACAGTTATGGAGGAGCCGGAGTGTGATAATAACCCCCTGGGGTGTGAGCGGCCAGTTATGGAGGAGCCGGAGTGTGATAATAACCCCCTGGGGTGTGAGCGGACAGTTATGGAGGAGCAGGAGTGTGATAATAACTCCCCGGGTGTGAGCAGCCAGTTATGGAGGAGCCGGAGTGTGATAATAACCCCCCGGGGTGTGACCGGCCAGTTATGGAGGAGCCGGAGTGTGATAATAACTCCCTGGGGTGAGCGGCCAGTTATGGAGGAGCCGGAGTGTGATAATAACTCCCTGTGGTGAGCGGCCAGTTATGGAGGAGATGGAGTGTGATAACTCCCCGGGGTGTGAGCGGCCAGTTATGGAGGAGATGGAGTGTGATAACTCTCGGGGTGTGAGCGGCCAGGTATCGGGGAGCCGGAGTGTGATAAAACCCCCCCGGGGTGTGAGCGTCCAGTTATGGAGGAGATGGAGTGTGATAATAACTCCCCGGGGTGTGAGCGGCCAGTTATGGAGGAGCCGGAGTGTGATAATAACTCCCCGGGGTGTGAGCGGCCAGTTATGGAGGAGCCGGAGTGTGATAATAACTCCCCGGGGTGTGAGCGGCCAGTTATGGAGGAGATGGAGTGTGATAATAACTCCCCGGGGTGTGAGCGGCCAGTTATGGAGGAGCCGGAGTGTGATAATAACTCCCCGGGGTGTGACCGGCCAGTTATGGAGGAGCCGGAGTGTGATAATAACCCCCGGGGGTGTGAGCGGCCAGTTATGGAGGAGATGGAGTGTGATAATAACTCCCCGGGGTGTGACCGGCCAGTTATGGAGGAGCCGGAGTGTGATAATAACTCCCCGGGGTGTGAGCGGCCAGTTATGGAGGAGCCGGAGTGTGATAATAGCTCCCCCAGTCAATATAAATCAACGTATTTTCCTATATAGGTTACGTCTTCTGGAGGATATTTTTTAATTTTTTTTTTTTTTAATTAAATGTTCTGCAGCTTCTATTCCCTTTTTGTTTTCAATAATTGTATATAGGGAGGTCACATCTACTGTGCCCATTATATAGTTTGTTTTCCATTGTACCTTATTCAGCATCTGCAAAAGATGGGTAGTATCTTTAACACCTTCACGTCAGCAAACTGTATATATACATTCCTGCTCTGACTGGGTTAATTATATGAGTGGGAGCGTTGCAGAGAGATTGATCCCGCTCACATCAATGTCCGGGGCCTGGAGGTAATGAGAACCCCTTAACCCCTTAAACGCTGTGATGTACAGCGATCACGGCGTTTAAGGTGCCTAGTGTTGGATCAAGCATTTGTCACTGAGTGATCAGGATCCCCGCAGCCGTTCGCATGTGCCGACAGGCGGGGGTAAGCTCCTTACCTCCGTCCTGTCTGATGGGCGATCAATGTATAGAGTCTGCTCTCAAGCAGACTCTCTACATAGATCGCCGACAACACTGATCTAGTACATGCAATCTACTGATTGCATATTTTACAGTGATAAAAGTGTAAATAAAAAAAAATAAAATAAAGTTTTATACAAGTATTAAAAAAACCCTTAGAACCCCCTCCCCATAAAAGATTAAAAATAAAAATGTAAATAAACATATTGTAGCGTGCGGAATTGTCTGATCTATTAAAATATAACATTATTGTTCCCGCATGGTGAGCAGCGTTAATGGGGGGGGGGGGGGGGGGGTAAAAAAAACGCACCAGGATTGCTGATTTTATTAAATTATATATCACAAAAAAATTCATAAAAAGTGATTAAAATGTTCACACAACCATATAGTTTTATTAAACATTGGCCGTAGTTGCCAATAACATTGATTGTAATGGAATCCCGGATGGAGTGTATACACTCCGGCCGGGATTCCTTGCGGCCGCAGAAAAAACTGACATGTCAGTTTTGTGCGGCTGCTATTCATTGTATGTGCCTGCATCCCAATTCTAAAGAAATTAAGTTCATCCAGTTGTTCACTGACACCAGCTGTTCTGTGACACGGCCGTGTCACACAACGGCCAGTGTCTTTCATAGTGTTAACTCTGCCTAATTCTTCATCCTTTTGGTTCTACAGTTATTGTAAAATCATTTTATCTTTTGTAGCTTTTATATGCGTTTTGATCAGGTCACTGTATGATGTCACTTCTTATCCTGGTCATGTACTCTTCCACCCGATCACATGACCTACACTTAAAAATTACATCCATAATTTTAAACATTCTAATTATTCCACTTCTTGGTGTTACAGTTCTTATATTTCTTATAATTATTTAATCATGTACAGCTTTTGGAGACATTATAATAATTTGTTTGGAACTGGGGGCGTGCCGTATTTTTGGTGCATGCACTCTGGTTTTAAATATGATCGCCATTTGTATGTGTATATGCGTGTCTTCTCTTGGCTTGACAAAGGTGTCTGAGTACCTCAAAACTTGTTGCCTTATCAAGAAGTTTCTACTATCCCATTGTTGCGTTGCATCTTTGCACCAGAGCCTCCGGTCCTGCAATGCCGGCAAACCCTGCACTGCTAACCGATATGATTACACATGAGCAAATCTACAGTAGGAATGAAGCAAAGAGATTTGTTCCTAACAGGATTCTGCTCATCCGGCTGTGGGCTGCTCCACTCCCTGCTGCTCCTCTCTGGGTGTTGGAAAAAAGCTGGATCCAGTCCTGGGGAAATGGGAGAAGGTTCCTAGGACTGGATCCATCTTTTCACAGTACCTGGGGAAGAGCAGCAGGGAGCCGGGCAGCCTGCAGCCTGATGAGCAGAATGCAGATAGGAATGAATGGCTTTGCTTCGTTCCTTCTGTACCTTCGCTCATCTCTAGATATGATGACATCTCCATTAACATTTGTTATCAGCTTCTTATAATAAGTAAGAGAACTGGCACAAAACAAGATTCTGGATGAAGATTAATTCTAGTTGGCAGCACTGCAGAAATAATTTATCATAGCTGTCACTTTATTTATGCGGCTTAACAATGACTCTAATGCAGCGATACCTGAGGGGATTAGGCATCAAGTGGTCAGAACTGGGCGACCTCTATGGGAACCTGCACAGTAAACACTGAGGACTATATGGGTGTGATCCTAAGGATATAAATATTGGAAAGGGACTCAGGAGTCTCAGAGCTGATCTCTGACAGGACTAAGGTGGGTTTTTTTTACTGCTTACCCTTACCTTACTGACCCTTCTCCTACCAACATTGAGTCCTAATCTTATAGTACTATGAGCCCTACTCACACTAACCCTTATGGACCTTAATGCTACTAATCCTAGCTCAACTAACCCAATAATCCCTAGCCCTACTAAATTTATGAGCCCTAAACCTAACTCAGATTACACTATGATCCCTAATCCATAACAGTATGAGCCCTAACCCTACACACTTAATGAGCCCTGCTCCTAACCCTACTAACACCATGAGCCCTAACCCTACTAACACTATAAGCCCTAACCCTACTAACACTATAAACACTAACCCTACTTACACTATGAGCCCTACTAACACCATGAGCCCTAACCCTACTAACACTATAAGCCCTAACCCTACTAACACTATAAACACTAACCCTACTTACACTATGAGCCCTACTAACACCATGAGCCCTAACCCTACTAACACCATGAGCCCTAACCCTACTAACACTATGAGCCCTACTCCTAACCCTACTAACACTATGAGCCCTAACCCTACGAGCCTAACCCTAATCCTAACCCTACTAACACTGAGTCTTAATCCTAACCCTACTAACACCATGAGCCCTACTAACACCATGAGCCCTACTCCTATCCCTACTAACACCATGAGCCCTACTCCTAACCCTACTAACACTATGAGCCCTACTAACACCAAGAGCCCTACTCCTAACCCTACTAACACTATGAACCCTAATCCTAACCCTACTAAGACTATAAGCCCTAATCCTAACCCTACTAACACCATGAGCCCTACTAACACTATGAGCCCTACTCCTAACCCTACTAACACCATGAGCCCTACTCCTAATGCTACTAACACTATGAGCCCTACTAACACCATGAGCCCTACTCCTAACACTATGAGCCCAAATCCTAACCCTACTAACACCATAAACCCTACTAACACTATCAGCCCTACTCCTAACCCTACTAACACCATGAGCCCTACTCCTAACCCTGCTAACACTATGAGCCCTACTAACACCATGAGCCCTACTCCTAACCCTACTAACACTGTTCCTGTTCCTGGCTTTGACTTTAATGATTGCAATTAAATCGGACTGTGAACACACCCTAAACCTACTAACCCTAAACCTACTACACCTATGTGCCCCAACTTCTCTTTCTAGGGAACAGCATTGTCAATAAATGAAAAGATGGGGTGTTGGTCCAAGAGCCATGAAGAGCATAGAGTAATAACACCAGCTCCTTCTCTGCTGGTGCATGTACACCACTTATTAGCCTTGACCGAAACCTTACAAACCTGACCATTACAAACTATATGGAACTAAACCCCAGTAATTTTATTATCCCTAACCGTACCCCAAAAACCCTCCTAAATGTAATCCTGTTGACTCTACTGTTATGAGCCCCTAGCCTTTCTAACCTTTCCCATTACTTCTAATCCAACAAACCTTTCTAATTCTTATGTATGGCTCTGCTCAAACTCGGCAGGTAGCGGACATGATGGGACTCTTCTTTGTCTCTCTGCTCCTTCTGGGGCTACTCCGGTCTGCGCTGGTGGACTCCTACTGTGTGGAGAAAGGTAACGCTATGGGCACTGCGGCAGCAGGGGAGACTCTGTTACCTCTGCTTGGGGTAAATCTTCTGTTTTTTTTTTTTTTGTTTTTTCCCCAGGGAAATGGTGGGAAATATGATATTTGATTCTCTGAGCCTAAATAATCCAAAATGTAATCAATACAAAATAGGAAAATAATTATATAGCTACACAGGAACAAGAAATGCCCATGAAAATCAATAAATTAGCAATGGAAAGGGTCAACCAAGGTCACCATACCCGGCCTGCCTCCGTCTCCCTGATTGGCTACACGCTACCAAGCCACTCAGGGTTCAGTGCTCTGCTGCTAATAAGGAGAGCCGGAGGCAGGCCGGGTATGGTGACCTTGGTTAACCCTTTCCATTGCTGATTTATTGATTTTCCCCGGAATAACCCTTAAAGCTACAATAAAGGTTACATTTCATGAGCAAATACATCCCTATAAGCAGGAAGGAAGGAATGTTACAGGAGGAAGAAGGGAAAGGGAGGACATGATAGAAACCTTTATATATGTTACAGGGGGGAAGAAGGGAAAGGGCGACATGATGGAAACCTTTATATAGGTTATGGGAGGAAGAAGGGAAAGGGAGGACATGATGGAAACCTTTATATATATGTTACAGGAGGAGGAAGGGAAAGGAGGGACATGATGGAAACCTTTATATATGTTACAGGAGGAAGAAGGGAAAGGGGGGACATGATGGAAACCTTTATATATGTTACAGGAGGAAGAAGGGAAAGGGGGGACATGATGGAAACCTTTATATATATGTTACAGGAGGAAGAAGGGAAAGGGAGGACATGATAGAAACCTTTATATATGTTACAGGAGGAAGAAGGGAAAGGGAGGACATGATGGAAACCTTTATATAGGTTACAGGAGGAAGAAGGGAAAGGGAGGACATGATGGAAACCTTTATATAGGTTATGGGAGGAAGAAGGGAAAGGGAGGACATGATGGAAACCTTTATATATGTTACAGGAGGAAGAAGGGAAAGGGAGGACATGATGGAAACCTTTATATATGTTACAGGAGGAAGAAGGGAGAGGAGGAACATGATGGAAACCTTTATATATGTTACAGGAGGAAGAAGGGAAAGGAGGACATGATGGAAACCTTTATATAAGTTATGGGAGGAAGAAGGGAAAGGGAGGACATGATGGAAACCTTTATATATGTTACAGGAGGAAGAAGGGAAAGGGAGGACATGATGGAAACCTTTATATATGTTACAGGGGGAAGAAGGGAAAGGAGGGACATGATGGAAACCTTTATATATGTTACAGGAGGAAGAAGGGAAAGGAAACATGGAAACCTTTATATATGTTACAGGAGGAAGAAGAGAAAGGAGGACATGATGGAAACCTTTATATAAGTTATGGGAGGAAGAAGGGAAAGGGAGGACATGATGGAAACCTTTATATATGTTACAGGAGGAAGAAGGGAAAGGGAGAACATGATGGAAACCTTTATATATGTTACAGGAGGAAGAAGGGAAAGGGAGGACATGATGGAAACCTTTATATAGGTTATGGGAGGAAGAAGGGAAAGGGAGGACATGATGGAAACCTTTATATATGTTACAGGAGGAAGAAGGGAAAGGAAACATGATGGAAACCTTTATATATGTTACAGGAGGAAGAAGGGAAAGGGAGGACATGATGGAAACTTTTATATATGTTACAGGAGGAAGAAGGGAAAGGAAACATGATGGAAACCTTTATATATGTTACAGGAGGGAAGAAGGGAAAGGGAGGGACATGATGGAAACCTTTATATATGTTACAGGAGGAAGAAGGGAAAGGGGGACATGATGGAAACCTTTATATATGTTACAGGAGGAAGAAGGGAAAGGGAGAACATGATGGAAACTTTTATATATGTTACAGGAGGAAGAAGGGAAAGGGGGGACATGATGGAAACCTTTATATAGGTTATGGGAGGAAGAAGGGAAAGGAGGAGCATGATGGAAACCTTTATATATGTTACAGGAGGAAGAAGGGAAAGGAGGGACATGATGGAAACCTTTATATATGTTACAGGAGGAAGAAGGGAAAGGGAGGACATGATGGAAACCTTTATATATGTTACAGGAGGAAGAAGGGAAAGGGAGGACATGATGGAAACCTTTATATATGTTACAGGAGGAAGAAGGGAAAGGGGGACATGATGGAAACCTTTATATAGGTTATGGGAGGAAGAAGGGAAAGGGAGGACATGATGGAAACCTTTATATATGTTACAGGAGGAGGAAGGGAAAGGGACATGATGGAAACCTTTATATATGTTACAGGAGGAAGAAGGGAAAGGGGAGACATGAGGGAAACCTTTATATATGTTACAGGAGGAAGAAGGGAAAGGAGGAGCATGATGGAAACCTTTATATATGTTACAGGAGGAAGAAGGGAAAGGAGGACATGATGGAAACCTTTATATATGTTATAGGAGGGAAGAAGGGAAAGGAGGACATGATGGAAACCATTATATATGTTACAGAGGGGAAGAAGGGAAAGGGAGGACATGATGGAAACCTTTATATATGTTACAGGAGGAAGAAGGGAAAGGGAGGACATGATGGAAACCTTTATATATGTTACAGGAGGAAGAAGGGAAAGGGAGGACATGATGGAAACCTTTATATATGTTACAGGAGGAAGAAGGGAAAGGGGGACATGATGGAAACCTTTATATAGGTTATGGGAGGAAGAAGGGAAAGGGAGGACATGATGGAAACCTTTATATATGTTACAGGAGGAGGAAGGGAAAGGGACATGATGGAAACCTTTATATATGTTACAGGAGGAAGAAGGGAAAGGGGGGACATGATGGAAACCTTTATATATGTTACAGGAGGGAGAAGGGAAAGGGGGGACATGATGGAAACCTTTATATATGTTACAGGAGGAAGAAGGGAAAGGGGGGACATGATGGAAACCTTTATATATGTTACAGGAGGAAGAAGGGAAAGGGGGACATGATGGAAACCTTTATATAGGTTATGGGAGGAAGAAGGGAAAGGGAGGACATGATGGAAACCTTTATATATGTTACAGGAGGAGGAAGGGAAAGGGACATGATGGAAACCTTTATATATGTTACAGGAGGAAGAAGGGAAAGGGGAGACATGAGGGAAACCTTTATATATGTTACAGGAGGAAGAAGGGAAAGGAGGACATGATGGAAACCTTTATATAGGTTATGGGAGGAAGAAGGGAAAGGGGAGACATGATGGAAATCTTTATATATGTTACAGGAGGAAGAAGGGAAAGGAGGACATGATGGAAACTTTTATATATGTTACAGGAGGAAGAAGGGAAAGGAGGACATGATGGAAACCTTTATATATGTTACAGGAGGGAAGAAGGGAAAGGGAGGACATGATGGAAACCTTTATATAGGTTATGGGAGGAAGAAGGGAAAGGGGAGACATGATGGAAATCTTTATATATGTTACAGGAGGAAGAAGGGAAAGGAGGACATGATGGAAACTTTTATATATGTTACAGGAGGAAGAAGGGAAAGGAGGACATGATGGAAACCTTTATATATGTTACAGGAGGAAGAAGGGAAAGGGAGGACATGATGGAAACCTTTATATAAAGGGGAGGAGAATGTTCTCACGGTTTCCTCTTGCTCTTTTTGGGGGGACCATACGCCCCTTTAGTAGGCATTGCCAAGTTATGTTAATGTTCTGTATGTTGTACTTCGGCTTCTCAGCGCCTTCTCTAAGCTATTATTGTCTCGAAAAACTCAATAAATATTAGAATTAAAATCCATATTACACAATAAAAAAGGGGAGGAGGAGGTGTGAAGCTTTCCCGCTGAGCCAGCTTGAGGACATGTGAGTCTGTGGTCACAGTGAAGTCACAGATTACTGGAGAAACCTTTTTGGCCTAAGGCCGAAAATCCTCAGGGGAAAGCTGAAGCTCTGTCTTTTGTATTTCAGAGAAGGAGCAAGGTGCCAGAAGTCAGACCCCTGTAGCTACTCCTACTGACACCGAGATATGTTCCAGGCAGGAATGAGGTCTCTGTGTTTCTGCTGCAGGAGAGGGAGTAGAGCCCCAGGCAGCCCATACCAGGCCTTTGGAGTGTTTAAAGGGGTAGTACGGTGTAAAACATTTTTTTACTAAATAACACACATTACAAAGTTACACAACATTTAGTTTGTGTTATTTAAGTGAAGGGTCCCCTTCCCCATGTTTCCCCCCCTTACTGACCCTGGTTGGATTAAAGGTTTTTTTGTCTACTTCACCTGTATTCTAAATCGGTGTGAACGGGCCTCATCTATCCATGAGAATCAGTTGAAGAACCTTTTGCTACAAGAGCCCCCATCCTAGTGGTAGAGGTGGGCAGTCCTGTTTCCTATTCCACACTGTTACAGGGGGGGGGGGGGGGGGGCGCGGTATACGACTACAAGGGGGGAATGGATCTGGTTACATTGTGGGGGGGTGGGCGGTATACGGCTACAAGGGGGCATGTAACTGGTTACAGGAGGGGGTGGTATACGGCTACAAGGGGGCATGTATCTGGTTACAGGAGGGGGTGGTATACAGCTACAAGCGGGCATGCATCTGGTTACGGGGTGGGGGGGCAGTATACATGTATCGGACAGTGACATGTATCGGACTACAAGAGGAGGGGTGTATATGGCAGCAAGTGGTCATGTATCAGGCTAATAGGGGGGGTATATGACTACAAGGGGACATGTATCTGGCTGCAAGGGGAGGGGTGTATATGACTGCAAGGGCGCATACCTGGCTAGTGGAATATCCTGCAGCAAAGGGCATACCTCGCTAGGGGCATATTCGGCTGCAGAGGGCATACCTGGCTAAGGGCACATCTGGCTGAAAGGGGCATACCTCTCTATAGGCAGCATATCTGGCTGCAGGGGGGATACTTGGTTGTATGTCATACCTGGCTCAAGGGGGCATAGCTGTCTGCAAGGGGCATATTGGGCTGCAAGAGCAATACCTAGCTCCTTGGTGCATACCTGGCTATTGAAGCAATACATCTAGCTACAGGGTGGGCATTACTTCTGGCCACAGGGGCTGTTATTACTAGGAAGGAGGCATTAATAATGGCTACAAGGTGCATTATTACTAGGGAAGGGGGATTTATTATTGGAGAAGGGGCATTGTTACTGACTATGGGGGGGGGGATTATCATTTGTCATTACGTGAGTATAACTAGGTCCTACAGTCACATTGGTATAGGGCGATTTGATCTGGGAATCTATTGCTGACAGACACCTTATACAGAGCCTATGGCGGCAGTGTGTGATCTTGGCCCTATTAAGGCAACGTTTCTAATCAATTGGATCTTTGGATGGCATCTGCCACCCGGGCCGGTCTTCCCCAGTACTGTATAGGGCGTACAGCTGCCACTGGTTCAAGCTGGTTTAAGGCTTCAGGGCTGCGCTGCAGGTGCTTACTGCCCCAGCGCTCTTGTCGGTACCACATAAAGAGGGCTGCTGGGCTGCTCTGTGCCTATGACGCTTATAGTTAAAAACAAACTGCTGTGCGAGGCCGCTCTCTCCTTGCAGCTGTCACTCCTGCATCTGGCTACAGGAGCCTGAAGGCCAGGATATGGTGTTCTGCAGGGTGCCAGGTAATAACTGTACAGAGGAGACCTACATAGGCATACATATACATATATATACAGGAGGAGGCATACACAGGGGTACATAGAGGATACATGTATATACAGGAGGAGACATATATACTGGAGTAGGGATGGGCGATATGGCCAAAAAATAAAATCTCGATTTTTAAAATTTTTTGGACGATTCTCGATTTAAATCTCGATTTTTTTTTCTTTTTATTAAATAAACAGAACATTTTGCTCCTTGCAGCATCAGATACTACTTTAATGACGTTTGACACAACTGTATTGTTTCCCACTGTAACAGTGCTCCCCCTGTAGTAGACAAGCCCATTGTGTGCCCCATATAAGTAGTTTTCCCAAAAATGTGCCCTATGTACTCTGTGCCCCCATATAGTGTAGGAGATCTTCTTTGTGCCTCCATCTAGGTAGGGTGTAGTAGTAGTACAGGTAAAGATGAGGGATGTAGTAGTAGTACAGGTATAGATGAGGGGTGTAGTAGTAGTACAGGTATAGATGAGGGATGTAGTAGTAGTACAGGTATAGATGGGGGGTGTAGTAGTAGTACAGGTAGAGATGAGGGGTGTAGTAGTAGTACAGGTATAGATGAGAGGTGTAGTAGTAGTAGTACAGGTAGAGATGAGAGGTGTAGTAGTAGTACAGGTATAGATGAGGGATGTAGTAGTAGTAGTACAGGTATAGATGAGGGATGTAGTAGTAGTAGTACAGGTATAGATGAGGGGTGTAGTAGTAGTAGTACAGGTAGAGATGAGGGGTGTAGTAGTAGTACAGGTATAGATGAGGGATGTAGTAGTAGTAGTACAGGTATAGATGAGGGATGTAGTAGTAGTAGTACAGGTATAGATGAGGGGTGTAGTAGTAGTACAGGTATAGATGAGGGGTGTAGTAGTACAGGTATAGATGAGGGGTGTAGTAGTAGTACAGGTAGAGATGAGGGGTGTAGTAGCAGTACAGGTAGAGATGGGTGTAGTAGCAGTACAGGTAGAGATGAGGGATGTAGTAGTAGTACAGGTATAGATGAGGAGTGTAGTAGTAGTACAGGTATAGATGAGGGGTGTAGTAGCAGTACAGGTAGAGATGAGGGGTGTAGTAGTAGTACAGGTATAGATGAGGGGATTTGTAAAAGTAGTAGTACAGGTATAGGATGAGGGGTGTAGTAGTAGTAGTACAGGTATAGATGAGGGGTGCAGTAGTAGTACAGGTATAGATGAGGGTGTAGTAGTAGTACAGGTATAGATGAGGGGTGTAGTAGTAGTACAGGTATAGGATGAGGGGTGTAGTAGTAGTACAGGTATAGGATGAGGGGTGTAGAAGTAGTACAGGTATAGATAAGGGGTGTGGTAGTAGTACAGGTATAGATGGGGGGTGTAGTAGTAGTACAGGTATAGGCACACATAGGCACCCTGGCACACATGCAGGTCCCCGGTCTCTGGAGGAGGCTGCAGGGACTGTACAATAGGGTGATAGCGCCCAAGCACCCTATTATACAGTCCCTGTAGCCTCCTCCAGAGACCGGGGACCTGCATGTGTGGCCAAGAGGGGAGCGGGACGCTGTGTGTAAGGGGTGGGGGCAGGTCAGTCACTCATTGCTCTTTTAAGCGGACTGCCCGCTCGCCCTGCACCTCACCGCACTGCACCGCCCGCCCGACAGACACTCAGCGCCGCAGTACCCGGTCACCCCGATACTCCCGGCACCTCGCCGCAGGTCCTGCCCGACCGACACTGAGCGGCACACCGCCCGCCAGACACTCAGCACCGCACCGCCCGCCTGCCCGCTCCTCAGCGCTGCAGTTTCTGGCCGCCCCAATACTCCCGGCACCTCACCGCACCTCCCGCCCCCCTTGAACCTCGCCGCACCGCCCCACACTCAGTGCCGCGTCGCCGCACACTCCCGGCCCCGCCACCCGTCCTGCTGGAATGATTTTTTGTGAAAATCGAATTTACGATTTTCACAAAAAATCAAATCGATTCTAACTTTCTGGGCGAATTAATCGAATTAATTCGATTAATCGCCCAGCCCTACACTGGAGTACATAGAGGATACATATATACAGGAAGAGATCTACACAGGAGTACATAGAGGATTTATACAGTATATATACAGGAGGAGGCATACATAGGAGTACATAGAGGATACATATATACAGGAAGTAGGGGCATAATTACCACTGTAGCAGCCATAGTGGCTGCTATGGGGCCCGCCACATGCCAAACTGCTGCTGTGTTGTCAGGGTTATACAGTTACTATACATTATATACCACATGCTGATTGCTATACTGTACAGTAACTTATATATCACATATCCAGCTGCTGTGTTATCAGGGTTATACAGTTACTATACATTATACACCACATGCTGCTATACTGTACAGTAACTTATATATCACATATCCAGCTGCTGTGTTATCAAGGTTATACAGTTACTATACATTATATACCACATGCTGCTATACTGTATAGTAACATATCACATATCCAGCTGCTGCAGTGTTATCAGGGTTATACAGTTACTATACCTTATACACCACATGCTGCTATACTGTACAGTAACTCATATATCACATATCCAGCTGCTGTGTTATCAGGGTTATACAGTTACTATACACTATACACCACATGCTGCTATACTGTACAGTAACTTATATATCACATATCCAGCTGCTGTGTTATCAGGGTTATACAGTTACTATACATTATACACCACATGCTGCTATACTGTACAGTAACTTATATATCACATATCCAGCTGCTGTGTTATCAGGGTTATACAGTTACTATACATTATACACCACATGCTGCTATACTGTACAGTAACTTATATATCACATATCCAGCTGCTGTGTTATCAAGGTTATACAGTTACTATACCTTATACACCACATGCTGCTATACTGTACAGTAACTCATATATCACATATCCAGCTGCTGTGTTATCAGGGTTATACAGTTACTATACACTATACACCACATGCTGCTATACTGTACAGTAACTTATATATCACATATCCAGCTGCTGTGTTATCAGGGTTATACAGTTACTATACATTATACACCACATGCTGCTATACTGTACAGTAACTTATATATCACATATCCAGCTGCTGTGTTATCAGGGTTATACAGTTACTATACATTATACACCACATGCTGCTATACTGTACAGTAACTTATATATCACATATCCAGCTGCTGTGTTATCAGGGTTATACAGTTACTATACATTATACACCACATGCTGATTTCTATACTGTACAGTAACTTATATATCACATATCCAGCTGCTGTGTTATCAGGGTTATACAGTTACTATACATTATACACCACATGCTGCTATACTGTACAGTAACTTATATATCACATATCCAGCTGCTGCAGTGTTATCAGGGTTATACAGTTACTATACATTATATACCACATGCTGCTATACTGTACAGTAACTTATATATCACATATCCAGCTGCTGTGTTATCAAGGTTATACAGTTACTATACATTATATACCACATGCTGCTATATTGTACAGTAACTTATATATCACATATCCAGCTGCTGTGTTATCAGGGTTATACAGTTACTATACATTATACACCACATGCTGCTATACTGTACAGTAACTTATATATCACATATCCAGCTGCTGTGTTATCAAGGTTATACAGTTACTATACATTATATACCACATGCTGCTATACTGTACAGTAACTTATATATCACATATCCAGGTGCTGTGTTATCAGGGTTATACAGTTACTATACATTATATACCACATGCTGCTATACTGTACAGTAACTTATATATTACATATCCAGCTGCTGTGTTATCAGGGTTATACAGTTACTATACATTATACACCACATGCTGCTATACTGTACAGTAACTTATATATCACATATCCAGCTGCTGTGTTATCAGGGTTATACAGTTACTATACATTATATACCACATGCTGCTATACTGTACAGTAATTTATATATCACATATCCAGCTGCTTCTCATTGTTTCATCTCTTCTACATGTTATTCAGAATAATAATCAGTATATTTGGGGTGTGGAACCAATTGTCTGCAGATCAGTGATTTCTTATGGGAACATTTGCTTTGGTGTAAGAGTGATTTGCATTACAAGCCCTGTCCCGGAACCGATTATACTCGTAATCCAAGACACCACTGTATATACAGGAGTACATAGAGGATACATATATACAGGAACAGACATATATACAGGAGTACATAAAGGACACATATATACAGGAGTAGGCATACACAGAAGTAAATAGAGGATACATATATACAGGAGGAGACATATGCACTAGTACGTAGCGGATACATATATATAGGGATACATAGAGGATACATATATACACAGGAGTAGACCTACACAACGATAGAGGATACATATATACAGGAGGAGGCATACACAGGAGTACATAGAGGATAAATATATACAGGAGGAGGTATATATATATATATATATATATATATATATATATGCGGTTCAGGGAAGAAACAGAGTGCTGCACCTCACACCTATGGCTGATACTAGTGCCGCTAGGCTAAATAAAAAACACATCAGAATTTTGTGTATGAATTGATCAAGCCATACTGCCCCATGTACCTCGTGCCGGTATCTGATACACATGGGTCCCTACACTAAGTCCACACCGTGCCAGTCAGTGGCCACCAACCCCGCAGGCGTGCACAGCCAGGGAACGGGGACCATGGCAGGGCTGTACATCAAGGCAGGGCTGTATTTGCCACTAGGCACCAGCAGGACACATTTTTTGTAAAAAAATTTTTTTTATGATAACCCCCTCTCCGCCGCCCCGCCGCTGCTGACGTCCGGGGGTGGGGGTGGGGTGGTTCGATGGGTCGGCCGGGGTGTAGATTTGCAGCCAGGGTGAGCTTCCGGCACATTGAGCCTGTCACACAGGCCGGAAGCTCACAGTGCAGCCCCTCAGCACCCGGACTTCTCCCCTGCCTGACGTCACTTCATGTGCGTTGCCAAGTAGGGGAGAAGTCCGGGCGCTGCGGGGCTGCACTGTGAGCTTCCGGCCTGTGTGAAAGGCTCAATGTGCCGGAAGCTCACCCTGGCCCTGCAATGGGGGGGACCTGCCTGCCTCTTCTCCCCGGCTGCTCCCTCTTCTACCCGGCTGCTCCCTCTGCCCCTAGACCGTTCCCCCTGCTTCTCATCTGCTCCCCCTGCCACCCCCAATCTCTGCCCTGCCACCCCCAGTCTCTGCCCTGCCACCCTCAGCCTCTGCCCTGCCACCCCCAGCCTCTGCCCTGCCACCCCCAGCGTCTCCCCCTGCCACCCCCAGCATCTCCCCTGCCACCCTCAGCTTCTTCCCCTGTCGCCCAGCTTCTCCCCCTCCCCTTGTGGCCTCAGTTGCTCCCCTTGTGGCCCTAGCTGCTCCCCTTGTGGCCCCAGCTCCTCCTCTTGTCGGCCCAGCTGCCTCCCCTGCCCCTGTTACCCCAGCTTCTCCCCCTGCCACCCTAGCTGCCTCCCTTCCCCAGTCACCCCCAGCTGCCCGCCTGCAGATGAGTTGTGGTCAGTGAAGTCTTCATGATGCTGCGCCAGATGAAGAAAGCAAAAACTGAGCGACTGCAATCAGAGAAGACGTCACCTGTGAGTCATTAGTAACTGCACTGTAATCGTTTCTATAGTGTGCAGAGCCTGTGTACCATTGGGGTCTAAATGGTATTGTTTGCGGTAGTGTACTGACACAGCCCCGCGGTCACTACAGTACACTAGCGCAAACTTTTAAACTAGGACCCAACTACAACAGTTGCAGGCACTACAACTCCCAGCATATCCTGAGGGCTGCAGACTGTCAGTACATGCTGGGAGTTGTAGTGCCTGCAGCTGTTGTAGTTTTGTCCTATACACTGGATGATTTGTGGGAGATTAGAATAGATAGATCTGTGGGGGCTCAGTGTAGGGAGGTGACCCCAGAACATCACTGATAGGCGATGGAACAAAAACATCTCCCCCTATCCCCTATTAGTGATGTTCTGGGGTCACTTCCCTACACTGAGCCCCCACAGATCTATGTATTTTTATATACCACAAAGCATCCAGTGTATAGGACCCAACAGCACTACAACTCCCAGCATGTACTGACAGTCTGCAGCCCTCAGGATATGCTGGGAGTTGTAGTACAGTGTAGACAGATGTATTGCTGGACCTTCAGGGCTGATGGTTGTCACCCCCAGATTGCAGCCACCAGGAGACTCTGCACACAGTGATTTATTATATGGTTGTCCTCTCAGAGACTACAACTCCCAGCATACCCTGAGAGCTTTATAAGTGTAGGGAGTTCTGAGATTTGTCATAGATACAGATGAATCCAGGAGAGGAGCGGGTCAGCATGTCGTGTCTCACTGGTTCTATATTGGTGGGCCCCAAGGATCATTTCCTCTGGTGGGCCCAAGGTACCCCAGTCTGACACTGCACAGAAGCGGTCCCCAAACTAAGACGTCCCCGGCCTTCTTCCTTCCTCCATCACGTCTGGTTGATAAGAAGAGCGGGTATCAAGCAGAGCAGCACCCCAGTACCTAGCACCCAATACTACTGAGCAGAGCCCCGCTGCCCTGACAGCCGGGGGTGCCGCTCAGTAGTACTGGGTGCTGGGGTACCGGCCTGCCAGCTGTGCCAGAGTAACCATGCATGTAACCTGCCAGGGACGGGGGGCGCCACAGCATGCAAAGTGCCTAGGGCAGCATGACCTCTAAATACAGGCCTGCATAGAGGATACATATATACAGGAGTACATAGAGGAGACATATAAGTAGGTGTGTTTGTTGTTTTGTTGGGAAATTGCCTATACCCACAGGGGGTGGGGGTGGGGGGGTCACACAGCTTTTCCCCTATCGTATATTTAGTATGATGGAGTTCATCCAGCTTTTCCCCTATCTTATATTTAGTATGATGGAGTTCATCCAGCTTTTCCCCTATCTTATATTTAGTATGATGGAGGTCACCCAGCTTTCTACCCATTTTATACTCAGTATCATAGTCACACAGCTTTCCCACCATAGCTATAGAACTATATCAATGGGCACACTGGTCTTTTGAATACTCTATCATTCGCTCCATCGCAAGTGACCTCATAAGTGACCACTTTACGATTAGACCAGAAGGAAACCATAATAAACATCTGCGGAAAAACCTGTGAGTACTGCACATATATTCCATAGATCTACTAATGACTTAATAAATTTTTACTTTCATCACGCTGTTTATCTTTCTATACCTGCTAATCCTATGTCTACAGACCTATCCCCCCTGTGGATTCTGTCTACATCAGCCCCTCTCTCCTTCCTTCACCCATGTACTGCTCACACTCACTTTGTGAACCCCCATCACCAGGGGCGTAACTAGAAATGTCTGGGCCCCATAGCAAACTTTTGATTGGGCCCCCCCCCCCCCCGACTGACCACTAAAAGGTGCTAGCTCTGGTCAGGAGTGCTTGCAGTTAAAGGGACATTTGCAAAACCCAGGAGACCAGCAGGGCCACCCGGTGCTGCAAATGATGACAGCTCAGGGGGCCCAGTGTATTGCAGGAGCAGGCCATGGGGCCCCCTGATGCGGCGGGCCCCATAGCAGCCGCTATGGCTGCTATAGTGGTAGTTACGCCCCTGCCCATCACCTTTGTTTCTCCAAGGTGCAGCACAGAAACCGTCCTCATAAGTCACTAAATCATTTACTATCTCTTACAATTCTCCTCCTTCTTGCAGCGGGAGACATTTCTCCTCACCCTGGTCTTCCCTCTATCACTAACAGCTTCTCTTCACCTACCACCTACAGAAACCCCCATAACCTGGTCAGGATTCGCTGCTTGCCGGATCCTATCAGTATGGACCGAACTGAACCGCAACGAACCAGATTCGTTACGAACTTTGCAAGAAGTTCAGTTCATCACCGAACCGAACTTTGAGAAACCAGGGTTAGCGATCCCCCGCAATAATACCGCACCCTGTAATAGTTATTATTTAAATAATAAAACAAGTTTTCTTTTTTAAAAAGTTGTTTTTTGTTGTACAATAGCATAATTAAAACGAATATATGCTTTTTCAATTAAATATACTGTAAATAAATATAAATATATATATAAAAAGACGTCTTGGGGCGATCTGATCACAATGTACAAATCTATGAATGGACAGTACAGAGATCTTTGTAGTGGTCTTTTTACTCCTAGGTCTGTAACCATAACAAGGGGGCATCCTCTACGTTTAGGGGAAAGAAGATTTCATCATCAGCATCGACGCGGGTTCTTTACTGTACGAGCGGTAAGACTGTGGAACTCTCTGCCACATGATGTTGTCATGGCTGATTCATTATATAAGTACAAGGGAGGCCTGGATGCTTTTCTTGAACAATATAATATTACAAGTTATGGGCATTAGATTTCCGGTGATACGTTGATCCAGGGATTATACTGGTCGCCATTCGAGTCGGGGGGGAGTTTTCTCCCTGTGGTGGGGCAATTGTCATCTGCCTCACAGGGGTTATTGCCTTCCTGGATCAACACAGTAGGATTTCCCTAGGTTGAACCTGATGGACTCTTGTATTCTTTCAACCTTATTTACTATGTATGTTACTATATATATATTTAAACCAACAAAACACAACAATCACTGAACTCAGGGAGAACAGTGAAAAATTCTAATGGGGTACTCATTTACAAGTCTCCATTGATTGTCCCATACAAAATTTGAATATGCAAAAAAGGGGTCCATGGAGCCTCAGTTACGAGTCTCAAAACACGGGAATAGCCAGATATCCCTCTCTCCAGAGAAGGAAGCCCATTGCCAAGGGGTGCCTCCTAGTGGGGAGAGCACCAAACCACCCTGATACGTAGTCCCTCAGGTCCTCACTCTGTTGCGAGCTTTGGGACCTAAATAGGGAAACACCAGGGTGGCCCCTGTGAGTCAAAGTCTAACTCTGTGGCGAGTATAACGACATAAGACAAGGGTTACCAAGGACAATCAATGGAGACTCGTAAATGAGTACTCCATTGGAATTTTTCACTGTTCTCCCTGAGTTCAGTGATTGTTGTGTTTTGTTGGTCTATTTATCATTGCCCCAGTAGCCAGAATCCTGCTCCACACTGATGAGGGGCAAATACCCTGAAACTGCAGTCTGTGGATGGATGCCTAGCTTTGGTAACCCTTGTCTTATGTCGTTATACTCGCCACAGAGTTAGACTTTGACTCACAGGGGCCACCCTGGTGTTTCCCTATTTAGGTCCCAAAGCTCGCAACAGAGTGAGGACCTGAGAGACTACGTATCAGGGTGGTTTGGTGCTCTCCCCACTAGGAGGCGCCCTTTGGCAATGGGCTTCCTTCTCTGGAGAGAGGGATATCTGGCTATTCCCGTGTTTTGAGACTCGTAACTGAGGCTCCACGGACCCCTTTTTTGTACATATATATTTATTTATATATTTTTTATTAACAGTATATTTAATTGCAAAAGCATTGATTCGTTTTAATTATGCTATTGAACAACGGAAATAGCTTTTTTAGAACTAAAATTTATTTGATTAATTAAATATTAACTATTACAGGGTGCAGTATTATTGCCGGCAATTTTTTTCACTATTTTTGCACTTTGATTTCTTCCACTTTTTTCATTATAATAACACTGCAACTAAATAAAACTATACCCTATCAGACTCCCACTATGGTAGCTGCGAAATATTTAGCCGTTATAGCAAGGTTTGTTTTAGGTTTAGTTCATACGAATCCGAACTTCACGAAAGTTTGCCGCATCAAACCGTACCGAACTTTTCAAAAGTTCGCTCATCCCTACCTATCAGCATTAACTGTGCTCTGTGAAATGCCCAGTCTGGCTGTAACAAACTTACAGAACTTCATGATATGTTCACCACTAAATGGCTCTCACGGAAACATGGCTACAAGAGTCAGACATGGCCTCACCCGCCACTCTGACCCATGGTGGCCTACACCTTTCCCATACCCCTAGACCTGATAACAGGCATGGTGGAGGAGCAGGTGTACTTCTCTCTCAGGACTGCACTTACCAGGTCATTCGCCCTGTCCCCTCCCTCTCATTCTCCTCTTTTGACGTTTACACCGTACGACTTTTCCGTCCATTTTCCCTGAGAGTCGCAGTCATCTACCGCCCTCCTGGTTCACCTACTAAGTTTCTTGATCACTTCTCTTCACTTCTCTGACTCTCCAACCCACAAGGGGGGGAATACCTTGGACCTGGTCTTCTCCAGACTTTGCCCAGTTTCCCTCTTTACTAACTTTACCACTGACCTCTCAGACCACAACTTCCTCTACTTTATGATAACAAATTCTCGACCTCCCCTTGACACCCCGACCTCACTCACATACAGGAACTTACATGCTATAGACACCCAACAATTGCTAGATACTGTACGGTCATCATTGCCCCCCATCTCTTCCCTCTCCTGTCCTAATCTGGCTGCCAAACAATACCACAACACCCTTAAAACCACCGTGGACAAACTTGCACCCCCTATATCCCAAACAGCCCGACACAGACGGCCACCACCCTGGCACACATCCAGAACTCGTTTTCTTAGACGGTGTTCTAGGTTTGCTGAACGCCTGTGGAGGAAATGCAAGACAACAGCCAACCTTCTCCATTATGGGGGAGATTTATCAAAGGGTGTAAAATATAGACTGGTGCAAACTGCCCACAGCAACCAATCACAGCTCAGCTTTAGGCTCTGGTGAAAGGAAAGAGGAGCTGTGATTGGTTGCTGTGGGCAGTTTGCACCAGTCTATATTTTAATAACACACAAGACCAGTCAACAAGACTGGACTAATAAGACTCTAAATTTACCCAGAATCTAGGGAATAATAAAAATACCTTTATTAATAATGGGTATATATATCAAAAATGCAAAGTATAAATTTAAAAGCACACTGATGAGTGGGCTGTAGGTGTTTAAGTTCATTAGACCGTAATAACAGGGAAAATTCGGCACACTTCTCTTATTATAATAAATCAGTGTATTGGGAAGAACATGAAGTAATTCCAAAAGTGACCACTAAGGGTCAATATTGCTCTCCATGCGAGTGCTTTTACAACCGTATGATTGAATTCACAATATTATGATCAGTACATATACTACTAACAGACTCTGCTGCAACAAGTAACGAGCAGGATTAAATATATTCAATTGATGCACGGGTATATCATACCACTTAGATCAAAGTCTCTAGGCATCCACACTGAATAGTAGAAACGAAAAATTCATACGGTAAACACGAGATGGAACACATACATTGTATCACACATGGATTAATCACATTCAAACTTGATGGGTGTGCCGGTACCCTGATCTAGTTACTAGACTGCAGGGCTAATGCCCATACTACTAGATGGAAATATACTAGCTAGTCTGTCTAGTCAGTCTTACTCTTCCCGTATAAGGCTGGACGGGATAGTGGCCCGCCAGTCCCGGGAACAGAGACAGATCGTACGGTATCAGGATTGAACATACACCCACACACACTCTGCTGCAGTCCCGAGTGTAACCACTCATCAGTGAGAATTAAAAGACAAGGACAGGCCCCCTCGACATGTTTCGGCACAACGTGCTTTTGTCAAGAGGTATGGGCACTGTGCCGCACTGCGCCTTCATAGGGGTTCTTATACCTCCAAATAGAGTCCACCCTCCAATCACAGTTCACATGGGAGGAGCAAATCTACATATCCAATGAGGAGCACTCTAGGTAATGCTCGGATGCGCAGTCTCGTCTGCGCGAAGACTCCGTCAATCATACAGAGTCCCGCACATCGAGACCCGCAGGTAAATGATACATAGGATCGGCATACCAGTGACGTAGATGCGCAGAAAACCCTGCGCTAATACTTAGACTTATAATACATCTTGGGAACGGAAACTCTACATATATAGCCACAATGGATTCAGCGCTTTCTTTGCTATATTACCTTTCTATTGTATAAGAATATATATACTACTATTTTAATTTTAATCAAAGCTCCAAGGGGACAGGTATATGGGATTGATTATCACTATTTGACTAGATAGGAGATGTTAATCCTTATATAAATGCCGTAAAGGCGAAGCCCTCATTCAAACCTAATGGGCTAAGGCTTTTAAGTCTATAAATCCAGCGGGACTCCTCTTGGAGGAGTTTAACATCCAGATTTCCTCCCCGTGGTCCCTGAGTGATCTTACTTATTCCCCAAGCTTTAAACGCTGTGGGGGAACCTTCATGAAAATCTCTTGCATGTCTAGCTATCGCAGTGTCACTGCCCGTATTAATATCGCTTATGTGGCGGGAGATTCGACTCTTAATTGTTGTAATGTTTTGCCAACATAAAGCTTTGGGCATGAACACTGTATAGCATAGATCACTCCCGTCAATTGACAATTGATGAAGTCTCTTATATCATAGTTTTTCCCATCAGGGGGATTTTTAAAGGACTTAGTTTTAGGTAAGAATTTGCAGAATTTGCAATGTCCACAAGGGTACGAGCCGACAGTGGTGGATTGTAGCCAATTTGGGGTACGTTCTTCCGCATAATGGCTTTTAACTAAATGTTCTCTAATATTGCGGCCTCGTCTATACGTAATTGCTGGGTAAGGAGGTACAACATTTCTGAGATTGGAGTCGGCCAATAAGATCGGCCAATACTTTTTAAGGATCTCTTTTATCTGATTGTTGTTCTGATCGTAGGTACCAATACATCTGATGGATTTAGTTGGATTTGTATCATTGGGCCTATCAATCAAAAGGTCCTGACGTGGTGTATTCCTAGCCCGAGCAAAAGCTTTATGAAGGATTTTCTTGGGATAACCCCGGGCCCTGAATCTTTTATATAGAAGGCTACATTCCTCCAAAAAGGCCTCCTCAGTGGAACAGTTGCGGCGGGCTCGCAAATACTCGCTTGACCATTCCAATAAACTGTTGGTAGCTGTGGGTTTTCTGTATATACATGTCTGTACGCCACCGCCAGGCTTCAAAGAGATCGTCAGATCTAAAAAGTTTAATGTATGTGGATGTATCTCAGAGGTAAATTTCATCCCAATGTCATTTTGATTGAGTGTTAGAACGAATTCAGTGAACTCGCTTAAAGTGCCATCCCAAAATAACAAAATGTCGTCGATAAATCAACCCCAAAATAAAATATGTGATGTGAAGGAGGAGTGTGTTTCGGAAACAGAGATCTCCAAACTTCGGAAAAAGAGATCTCATTTCCACCTCACACGTACATAGCAAGTCTAGATGTAGAATCACTTTACACGAATATTGATCATGATTTAGGCACTAAGGCGGTATATCATTTTTTACGCACCAAAGGGACACAATACACAGCGCACAATACTTTTCTTCTGTCCCTATTACGCTTTTTACTTACCCACAACTACTTCTTATTTGACCGCCAATTTTATTTACAAATCAAAGGGACTGCTATGGGTACGGCTTGTGCACCAAATTTCGCAAATTTATTTCTTGGGTGGTGGGAGGACACAATTGTATTTTCCGAAACACACTCCTCCTTCACATCACATATTTTATTTTGGGGTCGATTTATCAACGACATTTTGTTATTTTGGGATGGCACTTTAAGCGAGTTCACTGAATTCGTTCTAACACTCAATCAAAATGACATTGGGATGAAATTTACCTCTGAGATACATCCACATACATTAAACTTTTTAGATCTGACGATCTCTTTGGAGCCTGGCGGCGGCGTACCTACGATCAAAACAACAATCAGATAAAAGAGATCCTTAAAAAGTATTGGCCGATCTTATTGGCCGACTCCGATCTCAGAAATGTTGTACCTCCTTACCCAGCAATTACGTATAGACGAGGCCGCAATATTAGAGAACATTTAGTTAAAAGCCATTATGCGGAAGAACGTACCCTAAATTGGCTACAATCCACCACTGTCGGCTCGTACCCTTGTGGACATTGCAAATTCTGCAAATTCTTACCTAAAACTAAGTCCTTTAAAAATCCCCCTGATGGGAAAAACTATGATATAAGAGACTTCATCATTTGTAAATCGACGGGAGTGATCTATGCTATACAGTGTTCATGCCCAAAGCTTTATGTTGGCAAAACATTACAACAATTGAGACGTCGAATCTCCCGCCACATAAGCGATAATAATACAGGTAGTGACACTGCGATAGCTAGACATGCAAGAGATTTTCATGAAGGTTCCCCCACAGCGTTTAAAGCTTGGGGAATAAGTAAGATCACTCAGGGACCACGGGGAGGGTATCTGGATGTTAAACTCCTCCAAGAGGAGTCCCGCTGGATTTATAGACTTAAAAGCCTTAGCCCATTAGGTTTGAATGAGGGCTTCGCCTTTACGGCATTTATATAAGGATTAACATCTCCTATCTAGTCAAATAGTGATAATCAATCCCATATACCTGTCCCCTTGGAGCTTTGATTAAAATTAAAATAGTAGTATATATATTCTTATACAATAGAAAGGTAATATAGCAAAGAAAGCGCTGAATCCATTGTGGCTATATATGTAGAGTTTCCGTCCCCAAGATGTATTATAAGTCTAAGTATTAGCGCAGGGTTTTCTGCGCATCTACGTCACTGGTATGCCGATCCCATGTATCATTTACCTGCGGGTCTCGATGTGCGGGACTCTGTATGATTGACGGAGTCTTCGCGCAGACGAGACTGCGCATCCGAGCATTACCTAGAGTGCTCCTCATTGGATATGTAGATTTGCTCCTCCCATGTGAACTGTAATTGGAGGGTGGACTCTATTTGGAGGTATAAGAACCCCTATGAAGGCGCAGTGCGGCACAGTGCCCATACCTCTTGACAAAAGCACGTTGTGCCGAAACATGTCGAGGGGGCCTGTCCTTGTCTTTTAATTCTCACTGATGAGTGGTTACACTCGGGACTGCAGCAGAGTGTGTGTGGGTGTATGTTCAATCCTGATACCGTACGATCTGTCTCTGTTCCCGGGACTGGCGGGCCACTATCCCGTCCAGCCTTATACGGGAAGAGTAAGACTGACTAGACAGACTAGCTAGTATATTTCCATCTAGTAGTATGGGCATTAGCCCTGAAGTCTAGTAACTAGATCAGGGTACCGGCACACCCATCAAGTTTGAATGTGATTAATCCATGTGTGATACAATGTATGTGTTCCATCTCGTGTTTACCGTATGAATTTTTCGTTTCTACTATTCAGTGTGGATGCCTAGAGACTTTGATCTAAGTGGTATGATATACCCGTGCATCAATTGAATATATTTAATCCTGCTCGTTACTTGTTGCAGCAGAGTCTGTTAGTAGTATATGTACTGATCATAAT
This sequence comes from Dendropsophus ebraccatus, assembly GCF_027789765.1. Classification (NCBI taxonomy): domain Eukaryota; kingdom Metazoa; phylum Chordata; class Amphibia; order Anura; family Hylidae; genus Dendropsophus; species Dendropsophus ebraccatus. The sequence continues at coordinate 83,778 of NC_091455.1, forward strand.
ATTGTGAATTCAATCATACGGTTGTAAAAGCACTCGCATGGAGAGCAATATTGACCCTTAGTGGTCACTTTTGGAATTACTTCATGTTCTTCCCAATACACTGATTTATTATAATAAGAGAAGTGTGCCGAATTTTCCCTGTTATCACGGTCTAATGAACTTAAAGGGAACCTGTCACCCCCCGTGCCGGGGTGACAGGTTCCCGACCCCCCGTTAGAGCCCCCTATACTCACGCGCGCGCCGGGCTGCAGCGGGTGAGATCTTCATCACCCGACCACCTCCAGAAGCGGGACCCGGCGGGATTAGGTGAGTATAGGGGGCACTAACGGGGGGTCGAGAGCCTGTCACCCCGGCACGGGGGGGTGACAGGTTTCCTTTAAACACCTACAGCCCACTCATCTACTGCTTCTCCTGTAGCCCCCAGCTCCTCCTCTCCATGCTCCGCTCTATCTGTAGTATGTGACACTGTAGCCCCCCAGCTCCCCCTCTCCATGCTCCGCTCTATCTGTATGTGACACTGTAGCCCCCCAGCTCCTCCTCTCCAGGCTCCGCTCTATCTGTAGTATGTGACACTGTAGCCCCCAGCTCCTCCTCTCCATGCTCCGCTCTATCTGTAGTATGTGACACTGTAGCCCCCCAGCTCCTCCTCTCCATGCTCCGCTCTATCTGTATGTGACACTGTAGCCCCCCAGCTCCTCCTCTCCATGCTCCGCTCTATCTGTAGTATGTGACACTGTAGCCCCCCAGCTCCTCCTCTCCATGCTCCGCTCTATCTGTATGTGACACTGTAGCCCCCCAGCTCCCCCTCTCCATGCTCCGCTCTATCTGTAGTATGTGACACTGTAGCCCCCCAGCTCCTCCTCTCCATGCTCCGCTCTATCTGTAGTATGTGACACTGTAGCCCCCCAGCTCCTCCTCTCCATGCTCCGCTCTATCTGTAGTATGTGACACTGTAGCCCCCCAGCTCCTCCTCTCCATGCTCCGCTCTATCTGTATGTGACACTGTAGCCCCCCAGCTCCTCCTCTCCATGCTCCGCTCTATCTGTAGTATGTGACACTGTAGCCCCCCAGCTCCCCCTCTCCATGCTCCGCTCTATCTGTAGTACGTGACACTGTAGCCCCCCAGCTCCTCCTCTCCATGCTCCGCTCTATCTGTAGTATGTGACACTGTAGCCCCCCAGCTCCTCCTCTCCATGCTCCGCTCTATCTGTGACACTGTAGCCCCCCAGCTCCCCCTCTCCATGCTCCGCTCTATCTGTATGTGACACTGTAGCCCCCCAGCTCCTCCTCTCCATGCTCCGCTCTATCTGTATGTGACACAGTAGCCCCCCCAGCTCCTCCTCTCCATGCTCCGCTCTATCTGTATGTGACACTGTAGCCCCCCAGCTCCTCCTTTCCATGCTCCGCTCTATCTGTATGTGACACTGTAGCCCCACCAGCTCCTCCTCTCCATGCTCCGCTCTATCTGTAGTATGTGACACTGTAGCCCCCCAGCTCCCCCTCTCCATGCTCCGCTCTATCTGTAGTATGTGACACTGTAGCCCCCCAGCTCCTCCTCTCCATGCTCCGCTCTATCTGTATGTGACACTGTAGCCCCCCAGCTCCCCCTCTCCATGCTCCGCTCTATCTGTATGTGACACTGTAGCCCCCCAGCTCCTCCTCTCCATGCTCCGCTCTATCTGTAGTATGTGACACTGTAGCCCCCCAGCTCCTCCTCTCCATGCTCCGCTCTATCTGTATGTGACACTGTAGCCCCCCAGCTCCCCCTCTCCATGCTCCGCTCTATCTGTAGTATGTGACACTGTAGCCCCCCAGCTCCCCCTCTCCATGCTGCGCTCTATCTGTATGTGACACTGTAGCCCCCCAGCTCCTCCTCTCCATGCTCCGCTCTATCTGTATGTGACACTGTAGCCCCCCAGCTCCCCCTCTCCATGCTCCGCTCTATCTGTAGTATGTGACACTGTAGCCCCCCAGCTCCTCCTCTCCATGCTCCGCTCTATCTGTAGTATGTGACACTGTAGCCCCCCAGCTCCTCCTCTCCATGCTCCTCTCTATCTGTATGTGACACTGTAGCCCCCCAGCTCCTCCTCTCCATGCTCCGCTCTATCTGTATGTGACACTGTAGCCCCCCAGCTCCTCCTCTCCATGCTCCGCTCTATCTGTATGTGACACTGTAGCCCCCCAGCTCCCCCTCTCCATGCTCCGCTCTATCTGTAGTATGTGACACTGTAGCCCCCCAGCTCCTCCTCTCCATGCTCCGCTCTATCTGTAGTATGTGACACTGTAGCCCCCCAGCTCCCCCTCTCCATGCTGCGCTCTATCTGTATGTGACACTGTAGCCCCCCAGCTCCTCCTCTCCATGCTCCGCTCTATCTGTATGTGACACTGTAGCCCCCCCAGCTCCTCCTCTCCATGCTCCGCTCTATCTGTAGTATGTGACACTGTAGCCCCCAGCTCCTCCTCTCCATGCTCCGCTCTATCTGTAGTATGTGACACTGTAGCCCCCAGCTCCTCCTCTCCATGCTCCGCTCTATCTGTATGTGACACTGTAGCCCCCCAGCTCCTCCTCTCCATGCTCCGCTCTATCTGTATGTGACACTGTAGCCCCCCAGCTCCCCTCTCCATGCTCCGCTCTATCTGTATGTCACACTGTAGCCCCCCAGCTCCTCCTCTCCATGCTCCGCTCTATCTGTATGTGACACTGTAGCCCCCCAGCTCCCCCTCTCCATGCTCCGCTCTATCTGTAGTATGTGACACTGTAGCCCCCAGCTCCTCCTCTCCATGCTCTATCTGTATGTGACACTGTAGCCCCCCAGCTCCTCCTCTCCATGCTCCGCTCTATCTGTATGTGACACTGTAGCCCCCCAGCTCCTCCTCTCCATGCTCCGCTCTATCTGTATGTGACACTGTAGCCCCCCAGCTCCTCCTCTCCATGCTCCGCTCTATCTGTATGTGACACTGTAGCCCCCCAGCTCCTCCTCTCCATGCTCCGCTCTATCTGTATGTGACACTGTAGCCCCCCAGCTCCTCCTCTCCATGCTCCGCTCTATCTGTAGTATGTGACACTGTAGCCCCCCAGCTCCCCCTCTCCATGCTCCGCTCTATCTGTAGTATGTGACACTGTAGCCCCCAGCTCCTCCTCTCCATGCTCCGCTCTATCTGTATGTAACACTGTAGCCCCCCAGCTCCTCCTCTCCATGCTCCGCTCTATCTGTATGTGACACTGTAGCCCCCAGCTCCTCCTCTCCATGCTCCGCTCTATCAGTATGTGACACTGTAGCCCCCCAGCTCCTCCTCTCCATGCTCCGCTCTATCTGTATGTGACACTGTAGCCCCCCAGCTCCCCCTCTCCATGCTCCGCTCTATCCGTAGTATGTGACACTGTAGCCCCCCAGCTCCCCCTCTCCATGCTCCGCTCTATCTGTATGTGACACTGTAGCCCCCCAGCTCCTCCTCTCCATGCTCCGCTCTATCTGTAGTATGTGACACTGTAGCCTCCCCAGCTCCTCCTCTCCATGCTCCGCTCTATCTGTATGTGACACTGTAGCCCCCCAGCTCCTCCTCTCCATGCTCCGCTCTATCTGTATGTGACACTGTAGCCCCCCAGCTCCTCCTCTCCATGCTCCGCTCTATCTGTAGTATGTGACACTGTAGCCCCCCAGCTCCTCCTCTCCATGCTCCGCTCTATCTGTAGTATGTGACACTGTAGCCCCCCAGCTCCCCCTCTCCATGCTCCGCTCTATCTGTATGTGACACTGTAGCCCCCCAGCTCCTCCTCTCCCTGCTCCGCTCTATCTGTAGTATGTGACACTGTAGCCCCCCAGCTCCTCCTCTCCATGCTCCGCTCTATCTGTATGTGACACTGTAGCCCCCCAGCTCCTCCTCTCCATGCTCCCCTCTCTGTATGTGACACTGTAGCCCCCCAGCTCCTCCTCTCCATGCTCCGCTCTATCTGTATGTGACACTGTAGACCACCAGCTCCTCCTCTCCATGCTCCGCTCTATCGGCCACAAGGACTCTGCCCTTTCCTGGTTCTCCTCCTATCTCTCTGACCGCTCCTTTAGCATATCACTTTCTGGCTCCACCTCATCTTCTCTCCCCCTTACAGTCGGGGTTCCTCAGGGATCAGTCCTGGGTCCTCCCTCTCTCTCTCTCCTTTTCTCATTTTACACTTTACCCATCGGACAAATCATCAGCAAGTTTGGTTTTCAGTACCATCTCTATGTTGATGATACCTAGCTATATACCTCCTCCCGTGATATCACCCCCTGCTATATACCTCCTCCCGTGATATCACCCCCTGCTATATACCTCCTCCTGTGATATCACCCCCTGCTATATACCTCCTCCTGTGATATCACCCCCTGCTATATACCTCCTCCTGTGATATCACCCCCTGCTATATACTTCCTCCCGTGATATCACCCCCTGCTATATACCTCCTCCCGTGATATCACCCCCTGCTATATACCTCCTCCCGTGATATCACCCCCTGCTATATACCTCCTCCTGTGATATCACCCCCTGCTATATACCTCCTCCTGTGACATCACCCCCTGCTATATACCTCCTCCCGTGATATCACCCCCTGCTATATACCTCCTCCTGTGATATCACCCCCAGCTATATACCTCCTCCCGTGATATCACCCCCAGCTATATACCTCCTCACGTGATATCACCCCCTGCTATATACCTCCTCCTGTGATATCACCCCCAGCTATATACCTCCTCCCGTGATATCACCCCCTGCTATATACCTCCTCCTGTGATATCACCCCCAGCTATATACCTCCTCCCGTGATATCACCCCCTGCTATATACCTCCTCCCGTGATATCACCCCCTGCTATATACCTCCTCCCGTTATATCACCCCCTGCTATATACCTCCTCCCGTTATATCACCCCCTGCTATATACCTCCTCCCGTTATATCACCCCCTGCTATATACCTCCTCCTGTGACATCACCCCCTGCTATATACCTCCTCCTGTGACATCACCCCCTGCTATATACCTCCTCCCGTGACATCACCCCCTGCTATATACCTCCTCCTGTGACATCACCCCCTGCTATATACCTCCTCCCGTGATATCACCCCCTGCTATATACCTCCTCCTGTGATATCACCCCAGCTATATACCTCCTCCCGTGATATCACCCCCTGCTATATACCCCCTCCTTTGATATCACCCCCTGCTATATACCTCCTCCTGTGATATCACCCCCTGCTATATACCTCCTCCTGTGATATCACCCCCTGCTATATACCCCCTCCTTTGATATCACCCCCTGCTATATACCCCCTCCTTTGATATCACCCCCTGCTATATACCTCCTCCTGTGATATCACCCCCTGCTATATACCTCCTCCTGTGATATCACCCCCTACTATATACCTCCTCCTGTGATATCACCCCCGCACTTCTACAGAACACCAGTAACTGTCTGCCGTCTTTAACGCTATGTCCTCCCTATTCCTAAAACTCAACCTTACTAAAATTCTTGCTAATCTCCCTGTCCAGCTGCTATACAGATGCCTCCCCCCTGTGCCAGTCACTATACAGATGCCTCCCCCCTGTGCCAATCACTATACAGATGCCTCCCCCCTGTGCCAGTCACTATACAGATGCCTCCCCCCTGTCCAGTCACTATACAGATGCCTCCCCCCTGTGCCAATCACTATACAGATGCCTCCCCCCTGTGCCAGTCACTATACAGATGCCTCCCCCCTGTCCAGTCACTATACTGATGCCTCCCCCCTGTGCCAGTCACTATACTGATGCCTCCCCCCTGTGCCAATCACTACATTGGCTCCCTGTTAAACACAGGATACAATATAAAGTCCTCCTGCTCACCCACAAGGCTCTCCACAGTGCTGCACCTCCCTATATCTCCTCCCTCATCTCTGTCTACCCTCCTACCCGTGCCCTACGCTCCTCTAACGACTTACGAGTAACATCCACCTTGATCCGCACCTCTCACTCCCGTCTCCAGGACGTCACCCGAGCTGCACCAGTTCTATGGAATCCATTACCCAAGACTGTCAGACACCTCCAATACACAAAGCTTCAAACCTGCCCTCAAAACTCATCTGTTCAAGCAGGCTTAGCAGGTTCCCTAGTTTGACTGCTACCCTCAACCCCCCTTCCCCCCCCCCCCCCACACACACACAGACACCTCCACACACACACACACACACACACACACACACCTCCACACACACACACACACACACACACACATACACATACACACATACATGCAAACACAGACACATATATACACACACGCTAAGCATTTAAGCACTTGTACACATATGCATTGGTTGGTGACAGGTTCACCCCCCTTACCTGCACTGCCTTATTTATAATGATGGCCGGACCATAAGAACAATGATGCACTTTGCCCCTCTGCCATTCTGTCTCGCACCCCCTCCTGATAGTGTGTAAGCTGATGCATGCGAGCAGGGACCACACTCCTCATGTATGGATAATTATATGTAGATCTCTGTAATGTCTTATTTTTGTCTATGTATGTACCTCCAGAATTGTAAAGTGCTGTGGAATCTGTTGGCGCTATATAAATAAAAATAATATTATTATTCTCAGTATGATGGAAGTCACCCAGCTTTCCCAGCATCTTACACTCAGTATGATGGAGGTCACCCAGCTTTCCCAGCATCTTATACTCAGTATGATGGAGGTCACCCAGCTTTCCCAGCATCTTATACTCAGTATGATGGTGGTCACCCAGCTCTCCCACCATCTTATGCTCAGTATGATGGAGGTCACCCAGCTTTCCAGCATCCTGTAGTCAGTATGATGGAGGTCACCCAGCTTTCCCAGCATCTTATACTCAGTGACTGGTAGCCTTGGGGAGCTGGACTGTAGATCTATACTGTGTAGCTGAAAACCATATCAGCATAATTGTCCTAATTGGTTCCCTTTAAAGCAGCACTCCAGCCCTTAATTATTATTACCCTCCCCATATCAGTGCAAGGATGGTAGATGGCACCCTGGATCTGTACTTCTTCCGGTGGTACTGTCCCGACAGTTTGGATAACATTTCCAGCCCATTATTTGTCCCAGGGGATCCCTACTGCTCTGTGTTCAGGGGGCAGAAGTCTCTTTGTCAATATAAGTCTATGGGATGGTTCTGTTTCAGTGCTGAGCCGTCACATATACTTATACAGGAAAGTGACTTCTGACCCCTTCACAGGGAGCAGTAGGAATTCCCTGTTGACAAATGACTGGAAGGGACGACTATGTTATGCGGACTGTCAGAGCATTGCCGCTGGAGGAAGTACAGGTGGCCCGGGTGGCCATCTACCTTTCCTGTACTGATGTGGGGAGGGAAATAATAGGTAAGGGCCACAGTGGTCCTTGAAGGATGAGCCGCTAGCCTGCTACTCATGGACCAGTGCTGTGTACTTTACCCCTAGGCTCAAATTTACCTGCCAGCCCCTGCTTTGGGGTACATGACTAGAGCATCTCATCACATGAGGGTACTTGAATTGAAATTGGTCTAAAAGATGGGAAGGAGGTCGGTGCAAAACCTTAGCAATGCTTTGGGGACTGAAGGGTGGGAACCATGAATGATTTCCTCTGGTGGGCCCCAGATACTCCAGGCCGACACTGAGCCTGCATCCCCATCCTGCTCCCCTTACAACTCCTTTTGGCAGTCTAAATCCCCAGTGCATTGAATATCTGCTCACAACCCTCAACATAACAGTGCATGCTGTTGCAGTATTGTCACCGTGAGTATCAAGTCCCTGAATAACAGTCTGGCCCATTTACAATCCTTAAAAACGCTGGAGATTCTTGCATTTCCTTCTTACTCCCTCCATTACTCCTCCTAGCAGTATGAATCTCCGGCCTGCTCTCCCCTATTGTTCCTCCTTACAATCTTTATCCCTACCCTAATCCCACTCATCTTCCCTACAGTCTGCATCCCCATCATGCTCCCACCGCAATTTCACACATCTCAGTCCTCACACAGCTCATTCTATTGGGAAGTTTAATCCCTCACTAGGAATATTATACAGGGGCATAGCTAGAAATTGCTTTGGCCCATAGCAGACCTTTGATTGGGCCCCCCTTCCTGACTGACCATTAAGCTGTCAAGTGTAGTAGTAACTTTATAACGGCATGGCTGCTACAGTGGTAGTAACGTCCTGATATTATATACTGCGCCCTTCAGGTTCTGTTCACACTTGTTCCTGTCTCCCCGCCCACAGGCCCACATACATATCTTTATTATGTTCCCGCACCCCCCTTACTGCAGCAGATTTTTTTTTGGGCCAGACTTCTCCTTTACGTTTTCCTTGGAGAACCTACTTAGATGTGTTCTTGTTTTTGTCTGGCAGGAAGGAACATTGCCCCGGAGGGTAAGGCCAGTCAGATCTCTGTGTACCATGGCAGTGGGATGGCGATCAATGCCATCGATGGGAATCGTGAAGGAGTGTACCGCATGAAATCCTGTATCTTAACCAAAAGTGATTTTTCTCCCTGGTGGAGACTGGATCTTCATGAGCCCAGAAGGATCGGAGCTGTGGTTGTAGTGAACAGGAAAGACTGCTGCTGGGATCGCCTGAAGGGGGCTCAAGTCCGTGTTGGAAACGCTACCAAAAATGAGAATCCAGTGTGAGTAAAGAAAGAAAGATATGGTACATGGCAGGCACATCACCTGATCCCATATGTAGTGTAAGTGTATATGTAACTGCTGGATGATGGAGGAGACATGTAGTGTAAGTGTATATGTAACTGCTGGATGATGGAGGAGACATGTACTGTAAGTGTATATATGACTGCTGGATGATGGAGGAGACGTATAGTGTAAGTGTAAATGTGACTGCTGGATGATGGAGGAGACATGTAGTGTAAGTGTATATGTAACTGCTGGATGATGGAGGAGACATGTAGTGTAAGTGCATATGTAACTGCTGGATGATGGAGGAGACATGTAGTGTAAGTGTATACATGACTGCTGGATGATGGAGGAGACGTGTAGTGTAAGTGTAAATGTGACTGCTGGATGATGGAGGAGACATGTAGTGTAAGTGTATATGTGACTGCTGGGTGATGGAGGAGACATGTACTGTAAGTGTATATATGACTGCTGGATGATGGAGGAGACGTATAGTGTAAGTGTAAATGTGACTGCTGGATGATGGAGGAGACATGTAGTGTAAGTGTATATGTAACTGCTGAATGATGGAGGAGACGTGTAGTGTAAATGTATATGTAACTGCTGGATGATGGAGGAGACGTGTAGTGTAAGTGTATACGTGACTGCTGGATGATGGAGGAGACGTGTAGTGTAAGTGTATATGTAACTGCTGGATGATGGAGGAGACGTGTAGTGTAAGTGTATATGCAACTGCTGGATGATGGAGGAGACATGTAGTGTAAGTGTATATGTAACTGCTGGATGATGGAGGAGACGTGTAGTGTAAGTGTATATGTAACTGCTGGATGATGGAGGAGACGTGTAGTGTAAGTGTATATGTGACTGCTGGATGATGGAGGAGACATGTAGTGTAAGTGTATATGTGACTGCTGGATGATGGAGGAGACATGTAGTGTAAGTGTATATGTGACTGCTGGATGATGGAGGAGACATGTAGTGTAAGTGTATATGTAACTGCTGGATGATGGAGGAGACATGTAGTGTAAGTGTAAATGTAACTGCTGGATGATGGAGGAGACATGTAGTGTAAGTGTATATGTGACTGCTGGATGATGGAGGAGACATGTAGTGTAAGTGTATATGTAACTGCTGGATGATGGAGGAGACATGTAGTGTAAGTGTATACATGACTGCTGGATGATGGAGGAGACGTGTAGTGTAAGTGTATATGTGACTGCTGGATGATGGAGGAGACGTGTAGTGTAAGTGTATATGTGACTGCTGGATGATGGAGGAGACGTGTAGTGTAAGTGTATATGTGACTGCTGGATGATGGAGGAGACGTGTAGTGTAAGTGTATACATGACTGCTGGATGATGGAGGAGACGTGTAGTGTAAGTGTATATGTGACTGCTGGATGATGGAGGAGACGTGTAGTGTAAGTGTATATGTGACTGCTGGATGATGGAGGAGACATGTAGTGTAAGTGTATATGTAACTGCTGGATGATGGAGGAGACATGTAGTGTAAGTGTATACGTGACTGCTGGATGATGGAGGAGACGTGTAGTGTAAGTGTATATGTAACTGCTGGATGATGGAGGAGACGTGTAGTGTAAGTGTATATGTGACTGCTGGATGATGGAGGAGACGTGTAGTGTAAGCGTATACATGACTGCTGGATGATGGAGGAGACGTGTAGTGTAAGTGTATATGTAACTGCTGGATGATGGAGGAGACGTGTAGTGTAAGTGTATATGTGACTGCTGGATGATGGAGGAGACGTGTAGTGTAAGCGTATACATGACTGCTGGATGATGGAGGAGACGTGTAGTGTAAGTGTATACGTGACTGCTGGATGATGGAGGAGACATGTAGTGTAAGTGTATACGTGACTGCTGGATGATGGAGGAGACATGTAGTGTAAGTGTATATGTAACTGCTGGATGATGGAGGAGACATGTAGTGTAAGTGTATATGTGACTGCTGGATGATGGAGGAGACGTGTAGTGTAAGTGTATACATGACTGCTGGATGATGGAGGAGACGTGTAGTGTAAGTGTATATGTAACTGCTGGATGATGGAGGAGACGTGTAGTGTAAGTGTATATGTAACTGCTGGATGATGGAGGAGACGTGTAGTGTAAGTGTATATGTGACTGCTGGATGATGGAGGAGACATGTAGTGTAAGTGTATATGTAACTGCTGGATGATGGAGGAGACATGTAGTGTAAGTGTATATGTGACTGCTGGATGATGGAGGAGACATGTAGTGTAAGTGTATATGTAACTGCTGGATGATGGAGGAGACATGTAGTGTAAGTGTATATGTGACTGCTGGATGATGGAGGAGACGTGTAGTGTAAGTGTATATGTAACTGCTGGATGATGGAGGAGACGTGTAGTGTAAGTGTATATGTGACTGCTGGATGATGGAGGAGACATGTAGTGTAAGTGTATATATGACTGCTGGATGATGGAGGAGACGTGTAGTGTAAGTGTATATGTAACTGCTGGATGATGGAGGAGACATGTAGTGTAAGTGTATATGTAACTGCTGGATGATGGAGGAGACGTGTAGTGTAAGTGTATGCATGACTGCTGGATGATGGAGGAGACGTGTAGTGTAAGTGCATATGTAACTGCTGGATGATGGAGGAGACGTGTAGTGTAAGTGTATACATGACTGCTGGATGATGGAGGAGACATGTAGTGTAAGTGTATATGTAACTGCTGGATGATGGAGGAGACATGTAGTGTAAGTGTATATGTGACTGCTGGATGATGATGGAGACATGTAGTGTAAGTGTATATGTAACTGCTGGATGATGGAGGAGACGTGTAGTGTAAGTGTATATGTAACTGCTGGATGATGGAGGAGACGTGTAGTGTAAGTGTATATGTAACTGCTGGATGATGGAGGAGACGTATAGTGTAAGTGTATACGTGACTGCTGGATGATGGAGGAGACATGTAGTGTAAGTGTATATGTAACTGCTGGATGATGGAGGAGACGTGTAGTGTAAGTGTATATTTTACTGCTGGATGATGGAGGAGACGTGTAGTGTAAGTGTATATGTGACTGCTGGATGATGGAGGAGACGTATAGTGTAAGTCTATATGTAACTGCTGGATGATGGAGGAGATGTGTAGTGTAAGTGTATATGTGACTGCTGGATGATGGAGGAGACGTATAGTGTAAGTCTATATGTAACTGCTGGATGATGATGGAGACATGTAGTGTAAGTGTAAGTGTATATGTAACTGCTGGATGATGGAGGAGACGTGTAGTGTAAGTGTATATGCAACTGCTGGATGATGGAGGAGACATGTAGTGTAAGTGTATGCATGACTGCTGGATGATGGAGGAGACGTGTAGTGTAAGTGTATATGTAACTGTTGGATGATGGAGGAGACATGTAGTGTAAGTGTATGCATGACTGCTGGATGATGGAGGAGACGTGTAGTGTAAGTGTATGCATGACTGCTGGATGATGGAGGAGACGTATAGTGTAAGTGTATATGCAACTGCTGGATGATGGAGGAGACATGTAGTGTAAGTGTATATGTGACTGCTGGATGATGGAGGAGACATGTAGTGTAAGTGTATATGTAACTGCTGGATGATGGAGGAGACGTGTAGTGTAAGTGTATATGTAACTGTTGGATGATGGAGGAGACATGTAGTGTAAGTGTATATGTAACTGCTGGATGATGGAGGAGACGTGTAGTGTAAGTGTATATGTAACTGCTGGATGATGGAGGAGACGTGTAGTGTAAGTGTATACATGACTGCTGGATGATGGAGGAGACGTGTAGTGTAAGTGTATACATGACTGCTGGATGATGGAGGAGACGTGTAGTGTAAGTGTATACATGACTGCTGGATGATGGAGGAGACATGTAGTGTAAGTGTATACATGACTGCTGGATGATGGAGGAGACGTGTAGTGTAAGTGTATATGTGACTGCTGGATGATGATGGAGACGTGTAGTGTAAGTGTATACATGACTGCTGGATGATGGAGGAGACGTGTAGTGTAAGTGTATATGTAACTGCTGGATGATGGAGGAGACGTGTAGTGTAAGTGTATATGTGACTGCTGGATGATGATGGAGACATGTAGTGTAAGTGTATATGTAACTGCTGGATGATGGAGGAGACGTGTAGTGTAAGTGTATATGTGACTGCTGGATGATGGAGGAGACGTGTAGTGTAAGTGTAAGTGTATATGTAACTGCTGGATGATGGAGGAGACATGTAGTGTAAGTGTATATGTAACTGCTGGATGATGGAGGAGACGTGTAGTGTAAGTGTATATGTGACTGCTGGATGATGGAGGAGACGTGTAGTGTAAGTGTATATGTAACTGCTGGATGATGGAGGAGACATGTAATGTAAGTGTATATGTGACTGCTGGATGATGGAGGAGACATGTAGTGTAAGTGTATATGTGACTGCTGGATGATGGAGGAGACATGTAGTGTAAGTGTATATGTAACTGCTGGATGATGGAGGAGACGTGTAGTGTAAGTGTATATGTGACTGCTGGATGATGATGGAGACATGTAGTGTAAGTGTATATGTAACTGCTGGATGATGGAGGAGACATGTAGTGTAAGTGTATATGTGACTGCTGGATGATGGAGGAGACGTGTAGTGTAAGTGTATATGTGACTGCTGGATGATGGAGGAGACGTGTAGTGTAAGTGTATACATGACTGCTGGATGATGGAGGAGACGTGTAGTGTAAGTGTATATGTAACTGTTGGATGATGGAGGAGACATGTAGTGTAAGTGTATATGTAACTGCTGGATGATGGAGGAGACGTGTAGTGTAAGTGTATACATGACTGGTGTGTAACCTGTGTAGCCCCGCCACCAGTGCTCCTAATGTCTTATGCTACGTTTTCACGGAGCGATAATTCGCCCAATCGATCGTTTAATGATTTTGAAGCAACAATTTGGTTTTTAGAACAATCAGCGTTTAGACGAATAAATCGTTAGAAAAATCATAAGCGATCTGCGAATTTTTAGCGAACCATGGAACGACGATTTGTGAACATGTTGAAAGATCAAAATGAATGATTTCACGCTCGTTGCTTGATTGTTTGCTGTGTTTACACGGAACGATTATTGCTCAAATGCGATCGTTATAGCGAAAATTCAAACGATAATCGTTCCGTGTAAACGCAGCATTACTGTGCAGGATGAAGGTAACAGACATAACTAATGCTGCGTTTACACGGAACGATTATTGTATGAATTTTCGCTATAACGATCGCTTTTGAGCAATAATCGTTCCGTGTAAACACAGCAAACAATCAAGCAACGAGCGTGAAATCGTTCATTTTGCTCTTTCAACATGTTCAAAAATCGTCGTTCATCGTCCGCTAAAAATTCGCAGATCGCTTCGTGTAAACAGTCTTTCAAAGATTCACCCTATGTAAAAGATGGGCTTAAGTGATCTTAAAACCGATCACAATAATTTTTTTTTACGAATTTTCTTACGATTTTTCTAACAATTTATTCGTCTAAACACTGATCATAATAAAAAACAAAACGTTGCTTCAAAATCGTTAAACGATCGATTGGATGAATTATCGCTTTGTTTTAACGCAGCATAACCCTAACCTTCATCCTCAGCTCTCTGTGCCCACTAGGGAGCTTACCTGATTATAGTTCCCCTTCAAAGACGAAAATAAAGCTGTTTTAACCACCTGATTAAAGTGTCCTTAAAGTGACTGTACCACCATGCCCAGGCTGAAGCACTGGAGGCGGCCGACCCACCCTTAGTGGGAGGTAACCCCCGCCCCTCTATGATAGGGTTCCATTGATTCTAATGCAGTCACGTCATAGAGGGGCGGGGGGTTCTTCCCACTAAGGGTGGGTCGGCCGCCTCCAGTGCTTCAGCCTGGGCCTGGTGCTACAGTCACTTCAATGCTGGAAAAAATCATAACAAAAGAAAATGATTGAAACCTTGAGTCTGATTTCTTTTTTAAGGCTGCATTCCCACGTTCCGTGTTCCGTGAGAAATGCCTGTAACGGAGTCTCCCCCGCCCGGAAAGCATCTGATAAGGTACTGAGAGCGAGGGAGAACTGTACTGATATGCACCGCGCCCGGCTGATTCATTACAGCGTCGCACATATCAATAGAGTTCTTCCCCGCTCTCAGTACCTTATCAGATGCTGTTTGGGGCGGGGAGACTCCGTTACAAGCATTCCTCACAGAACACGGAACGTGGGAATGCAGCCTAAGTCTCTTAGTAGCCCGTGTAGCAATGCTAGTGTGAGGGTGGCGTGACTGGGGGATGGGGAGGTGGGTGATGTGATTGGGAGGTGTGAGGGGGAAAATCAGATGGGGTCACACTCGGGGCCAGTGCTGACCGATGTCTTTGTTTTCAGGTGCGGCACCATCACGGAGGCGGAGCCGGGACTGGTCAGCAGGTTGTGTTGTGCAGGAATGGTGGGACGCTACATCAGCATCGTCATCCCTGACCGCGAGGAGATCCTTAACCTGTGTGAAGTGGAGATCTACCCAGAGGGCACCGAGAAGCCATGTGTGTAACCAGAGGCTGGAGAGACCCCCAGCTAGAAAATCTGAGGAAAGAAAATGCAATCTGTAATCAGAATAAATGATTCTATATGAACTGCTGCAATTCTCATATCTATGTACAGTCTGCAGCGGAGACAGCAATGACCACAGAACACTATATGCACTATATACAGATATAGGCCATGTTCATACAGCGTATGAGACCGGCCGTTCCGTGACCCAGCCGGGTCACGGAACGGCCGGTCTCTGAAAAGATCCTCCCGGATGATCTTTCGGGCCACAGTGTTCTGATGCGGGCGCATCCATGCGTGCCAGCATCGGAAATTTAGACTGCACGCTATGGAGCGAGCGTCCGGATGTTGTGCAGCATGATGATAGGTAGCCGGTCTCCATTCCGCAGCTACCATCACTACTATTGTCGACACTATAACGGAAGTGACCTGCAGAGCAAACAGCATAGGGCTAAATCCACGCAAACCCATATAGTCCGATCCAAGTGGTATAACCCAGTATTGCAACCACTTGGAACATACACAGTGGTATTATAGCTACCCAATACAATTATATAACAAAATAGCTCTCACACCTTCCTTCCCAGAATTCTCAGTGGAGCAGCAATGGTCTGTAAGTCTCCACACGTCTTTATGACGGGCGACCTAAAGCAAATATTAAGAAAATTAAACATCAAGGGAGAATCATGCCTTGACCCTAGGGCTGGGCGGTATACCGCAAAAATACCGATACCGTCACTGGCGTCGCTTAACCGACCTCAACTCTGCCAGGACGGTATCTGCGGTATTTCCCCCCCCCCACCCGGCGGCCGCATGCTCTGGTGCAGGGAGAGAGAGGGGTCCCGCGTGGAGAGGTGGGGGCTGGACAGCTGATGCTCCGATTCACCTCCCGAGCCAGGACGCACATATACTGCTGCAGGGCAAGGGATCCTGCTGCGGGGGGCTGAAGAGGAAGGCTGGAGATGTGACAGCCGGCACTCAGACGGCAGCGTCCCCTCCAGCAGGCCCGTGTCTGCCATGAGGCGAGGTGAAGTCTTCGCCTCAGGCGGCAGATAACACAGCCCTTGAGGGGGCGGCATCAGCGTCCTGTGTCCTTATCATTACAACTAGTTACGGCTCAGTGCCCAGCCATGTTTCCTCTCCGTTGCCTCATGAGAAGCGCTGAGGAGACTGGAAGCCTCGTATTCACAGGTATTCACATCACATAAGACATAGATATACTGTCTCCTGCTGTTAACCCTTTCAACAATGCAGAGTTATTATACTCTGCATCACTTACACACTGTAGAAAAGAAAAAGTTAACAGCAGCGGGGACGCTATATTATGTCTTCTCTGCACGGCCGACCTCCGAGCTGACCTCAGCACAGTGCAAGAGCAGGAGAAGAGGCATAAAAGTCATGTTCTGCTCTGCTGTTAATGCGATGCCCTGGCCCCTGGGGGCCACTTCCGCAGTGCTGGTGTTATGAGCGGGCAATGACCGGGGCAGCTGCAGGGGTTATACTTGTCACGGTATAGGCCTGAGGGCAGCACAGCTGTAGGGCCGGTCTGTGGAATCTGCGGGTGATGATGGGCATGCGATTCTTCGCTGCACCTAGTCAGGGCACCAGTTAGTGGACACCAATGCCAGGGTTCAGTAACAGCGGTTTTATTATAGATGAGGTAACTAGTAGCAACAGTTCTGTCCGGATGCAACCGGGGATATATCAGGCTTTGACAAATAAAGCAGGAGTGGTGCTGCATAGGCTGTGAGAATACGTGCCGGATGATGGGAGTAGGAGTATGAGAGGAATAGCGTTGCTGGGTGGATTAGCTTGAGAATAATACTTGCTGTGAATCCTTGCAGCGATGAGGAGAGATAACGGAATGACACCCAGATGAGAGAGAAGACTCCGGACACTTGAGCAGGCAGATACAGCCGAAGACTTGAATATAGCAGAGCACCTGATCCACACTTCTAGTGGTGAAGTGGGAGCTGCAGAGAAGAAGCCCAACTCCTCTGAGGCAGGAGAGGGACGACACACAACCTCCTTGCTTGGAAGCAGGGGGAAGACTAACTTGTCAGCAGGAAGTGGGAGGTCACATGGTTGCTCCTGGCCAGAGCTAGTCGGCCATTGGAGGAACCATGGTTACAGGTCACGTGATCAACAGCCTTGCATACCACTGTACAATGTAATAATACACAGGAATACATGAGAATACACATGAGAATGCACATTACCAGAGAATACTAGGGGAAAACCAGCAGCAGTTGCAGTGCAAACACTTACCAGAACAGGCATTGACACAGCAAGAGAAATGGCCACAATAGGAGTAGTAGTCTGCATGTTCTGGGACACTGCATTAACTCTTTCTGTATTGCAGAATGTAAGTGATGCACAGTAATACTCTACATTCTGCAGTACTGAAAGAGTTAACAGAGCAGCCCGTTTTATGGCTCTTCTCTGGCTCCTGAGGTCAGAGGTCAGCAGTTGCAGATTGTTGTTTGTTTTGAAGCTCCCAGGGGGCCCATAGTGGCTCAAACAGTTAAAAAATCTGGTCACCGCACACTTATCTATAGTGCTGTCCCATACACACTGCGATGCTGCACTGTGCCTGTCCTGGATCTTCTCTCCCTGACTATTGCTCTGAGGGGGGGGGGGCTTTGTCAGTTATCACCTCAGGTGGCAGAAAAACTAGAATCGGCCCTGCCCTCCAGTGTGTGCTCAGCGCTGCTGCTGCCGGGCGGCTCACTTCTCCTAGCTGCACGGTAAGCCCTGCCCCCCCTCTCCCGCATATATAGTTGGGGTCAGGTATGGGTCGGCACCTCCATGCTTCACTGGCCACCGCACTCTGTCCCGCACAGGAATTCTCGGAGCGCCGTTATGTTTTGTCAGTGCTGGAAGCGGCCATGTGTGAGGCTCAGTCCGGGACACAGATATATGTGCTACAGCACCGAGTGACAGGGGCCGAGGATTCCTGTGCGGGAGAGAGAGAGCGGTGCCCGGGGGAACATGGAGGTGCCGACCTATACCTGACCCCCTGCAGCCACTGAGTGACTGGGGATGGATAGATAGATAGATAGATAGATAGATAGATAGATAGATAGATAGATAGATAGATAGATAGATGATATAGATAGATGTTCTATCTATCTCCTATCTATCTATCTATCATCTATCTATCTATCTATCTCCTATCTATCTAGATGTTTTATCTATCTCCTATCTATCTCCTATCTATCTATCTATCTATCTATCTATCTATCTCCTATCTATCTATCTATCTATCTCCTATCTATCTATCTCCTCTCTCTATCTGTCTATGTATATCATCTATCTCCTATCTATCTATCTATCTCCTATCTATCTATCTATCTATCTATCTATCTATCTATCTATCTATCTATCTATCTCCTATCTATCTATCTCTCTCATATCTACAGTATCTATCTCCTACCTATCTCCTATCTATCTATCTCCTCTCTCTATCTGTCTATGTATATCATCGATCTCCTATATATCTATCTATCTCCTATCTATCTATCTATCTATCTATCTATCTATCTATCTATCTATCTATCTATCTATCTCCTCTCTATCTATCTCCTCTCTATCTATCTATCTATCTATCTATCTATCTATCTATCTCCTATCTATCTATCTCTCTCATATCTACAGTATCTATCTCCTACCTATCTCCTATCTATCTATCTCCTCTCTCTATCTGTCTATGTATATCATCGATCTCCTATATATCTATCTATCTCCTATCTATCTATCTATCTCCTATCTATCTATCTCCTATCTATCTATCTCCTATCTATCTCCTATCTATCTATCTATCTATCTATCTATCTATCTATCTATCTATCTATCTATCTATCTCCTATCTATCTCCTATCTATCTATCTATCTATCTCCTATCTATCTCCTATCTATCTATCTATCTATCTATCTATCTATCTATCTATCTCCTCTCTATCTATCTCCTATCTATCTATCTATCTATCTATCTATCTATCTCCTATCTATCTATCTCTCTCATATCTACAGTATCTATCTCCTACCTATCTCCTATCTATCTATCTCCTCTCTCTATCTGTCTATGTATATCATCGATCTCCTATATATCTATGTATCTCCTATCTATCTATCTATCTATCTATCTATCTATCTATCTATCTCCTCTCTATCTATCTCCTATCTATCTATCTATCTATCTATCTCCTATCTATCTATCTATCTCCTATCTATCTATCCATCTATCTATCTATCTATCTATCTATCTATCTATCTATCTATCTATCTATCTATCTATCTCCTATCTATCTATCTCCTATCTATCTCCTCTCTATCTATCTATCTCCTCTCTATCTATCTATCTATCTATCTATCTCCTATCTATCTCTCTATCTCCTCTCTATCTGTCTATACATACACACACACACACACACACACACACACACACACACACATATAGATAGATAGATAGATAGATAGATAGATAGATAGATAGATAGATAGATAGATAGGAGATAGATAAATAGGAGATAGATAGATAGATAGATAGATAGATAGATAGATAGGAGATAGATAGATAGATAGATAGATAAAGCAAACAATATAGGCAGCACACTAAACGAACTGTGGAGGCCAGCAGTTCAATACCAAGTCAGCT
Source organism: Dendropsophus ebraccatus (assembly GCF_027789765.1). Taxonomy (NCBI): domain Eukaryota; kingdom Metazoa; phylum Chordata; class Amphibia; order Anura; family Hylidae; genus Dendropsophus; species Dendropsophus ebraccatus. The sequence continues at coordinate 103,633 of NC_091455.1, forward strand.
AGTAAAAGATACTCTGCAGCACTCTGACGGTAATACAAACGTGGATCTATTCCATATAACAATGTGCAGCAAACTTCACAAGTAATATACAATGTTTCGTCATCTCCTACGCCATTTTCAAGTGGCACTTGAAAATGGTGTAGGAGACGCCAAAACGTTGTGTATTACTTGTGAAGTTTGCTGCACATTGTTATATGTAATAAATCCACGTTTGTATTACCATCAGAAAATGGGGCGTGTCATAATTATCGTTCAATTTATCGTTACCGCGGCTACATGTACGATAAATCGCGATATTGATTTAGGCCATTATCGCCCAGCCCTACTTGACCCCCAATAATGAAAAGGGGTTAAGCTAGATAAAAAATGGGATGTTGAAGGATAGGTGTTGGAAACATCAGGTCAGTTGTCTACATAAAGTAGCAGAGGAATGTGTAGAAAAGGGATGGCATTATGATCCAAAGTACAGTACAATATGTGGTGTAAATCTGGAGAGTCAAAATCTTCGAAGTCCACACCACCTCCCTACCATGCCCCAATAGGACATCAGCAACATTGAGCGCCAATAATCTTTTCTCCTCTCAGATCCAGACACCGCCAACCAAACCAATTCACCACACTTACAACCGGCTATGTATCAAGATTTACAGACCTTGTGAGGAGCAGAAATCTGTAAACCCCCTTCCTCCTTATTGTGGGTTGGAATGCTTCTGCAGATATCCAAACCCAGACAGTGTGTCACAATGCCTACCTTGTTCCAAACCTTTGGCTCTCTGACCAATACCTGGGAAACACTTCACACTCCTGTGCACATTTATTTTGCCTTGTGGATAGGTTACGAGGCCTACATGAAACCGACGCAGGACAAAGGGTCCTTGAAATATCCTGGAACCTTAGGGGTCAATCTAGGTACTATCCGTAGCAAGGTAAAGGACGCTTTGGCTACTAAGGGGGATCAAGGATTAGGGTGCTTAATGGGGAGGGTGTGGAGTAGACAGAGGGAGAAGAGATGAGAGTCAGAGGGCAGACAGCGAAAAGAGTGTTGAGAGGATTGGGAATGTCAAGAGTGGATACGCTGAACTCTTCCTTATGTGGGAGACAGAATAAAAATCCAGGATAATGGATGGGAAGCACAGGCCCAGCTGGGTGGGCATGTATCTGTGGCCAACAAAATCCAGATGGGGCAGAAAATTGTAGTGTGTGTGGCAGACCCAAGTCACATCATTGTTACACTATTGTACCCAGTTTATATCTGTATAAAATTGACAAGTTTCTTTGATTAAAAGTTCCCCTGACTAGATAGTGGGACCAATGCCTTTTTGGAGGTGGGCAGCATAAATTCAAATGGTGTTCAATGCCACATGGGTAGAAATGGAAAAACTCTGTAGAATGAAGGTGCCAGATGGCACTTTTCAGATGCTCCTTGCCTTTATAAAGGTATTAAAACCAGTGCTGGCTGACCAAGAGTGAGAGAGGTCATTAGACTCAGGTATGGCATATGTAGATGCCTTAGCCAGATGGTGTAGAGATGGAGAACAATACAGAGAAAGGTGAAAAGGTTAATGAATATGATGGAAGAATGGTAGCAGCATACAAGCATTTGTTTTCCAAAAAGTTTTATTAAGTTTTTTGTTTTGTTCCGTAAACAATTGCAAATGAAAGAGAATTAAGTGTACAAAGAAGCCCACAATCGGCAATGTATGACCATACATCAAATAAAATAAATCCAACAGTTTAAAGTGGAAGCTATCATTGAAAGCAGAAAAGGGTGTAACTAACATCACATCATTTTTAACCATAGTCCAATGTCAGAACTACCGGGCAGACCGAAATGTCGTCTGCTAAATTCAGCTAAACAAAGACCCCGGGTTCCAGCGTCCGGTGGGACCGGGGCCGAGGAAGCAATAAGAGAGAAACAGAAAAGAGAGAAAAAGAAGAGTCAGACAAGACATACCAGGAAAAATAGGAAAGGGATTAAGGGGAAGAGGGGGAGGGAAGGGGGGGAAAGGAGGTAGTGTAAGGCCCCCGCACCACCCAAGCCCGTACTACCGCAGGGGTGTCCAAGGCCAACAACCCTACGTAGAGGATGATATATAAGAAATCCAGGGCTGCCAGACCTTTAGAAATTTTTCTTCCCTATCGTGAAGAAGAGCATGCAGCCGGTCATTGACAATAATCCAGTTGAGTTTAACTCTCACCAATTCCAGGGGTACCGCCCCTTCAAAATTTAACTGGATCAATTTAGTGGCCGCGTGGGGGATATTTACATTCAATATTTCTGACTTACTATGGTTAATTCCCAAACCCGACACCTTAGCAAACTTATCCAGTAGGGTGTAGACATTCGGAAGAGAGGTCAAGGGGGAAGTGAGTAGTAACAGGATATCATCCACATAAAGTGCACACTTATGTTGTTCACCATTCACCTCTATTCCTTTAATGCTCCCATGTGCCCTAATCAGACGCGCTAAGGGTTCTATTGCAAGAATAAATAGAATGGGGGACAGAGGACATCCTTGTCTAGTTCCGCGTACTACCCCTATAGCAGGAGACATATGACCCTTAATGTTTACCCGAGCTGTAGGGTGAGAGTACAGGCCTCGCAAGAGAGTTAAAAAATTAGGACCGAAGCCCCATTTATCTAGAATATAGAACAAATATTCCCAATCAAGGGAGTCAAAAGCTTTATGCAAGTCTAACGACAAACACAAAGCTTGTTTGGAGGAGGTCGGAGCCCACTGCGAGTGCACCAAGGATTCAAGGTCTATCACCCTCCTTGTTTGATCCGCTGACTGTCTATTAGGGACAAAACCCACTTGATCTATGTGAATATATTGCTCTATAAAGGAGTTAATGCGCGTGGCCATAATTTTAGTAAGGATTTTTATGTCGACATTAATAAGAGATATAGGCCTATAATTTTCACAAAGGAGATGATCTTTATCGGGCTTGGGGATTACCGAGATATAAGCCTTAAGTGAGTCAGAACAGAGTTCAGACCCCTCTCTCAAAGTGTTAAACAATAAAACTAAATGTGGGGCTAGAATGTCCACAAATTTTTTATAATAAAAGCTGGAGAAGCCATCAGGCCCTGGTGCGGAATCGCGTTTAAGCCCTTTAATGGCGCTCTTTACCTCTTCCAGCGAAACGGGATCATCCATTAAGTCTTTGTGTGCTACAGCTAAAGTAGGAAAATCCAAGTCTGCGAATAAGGATTGCGCCATTGGTTTTTGAAACTCACCCTCCCGTTTATAAAGTTTAGAATAAAATCTATGAAAGGCCTCTAAGACTGAGGGGGGATGCTGTGAAACCGTCCCATTAGGGAGCCTCACAGTGGGGATAGCCGTATGTCGAAACTTTGGAGACAAACGTTTAGCTAAGAGAGACCCAGGCTTATCACCCTGACTAAAGAATCTATACTGCGTCCACCGCAGGCTTCGCTCTGCCACCGAGGTCAGACAAATATCTAAAGTTGAAGTAGCGAGGACTGAACTGAATAACAGCCCAGGGCTCGGGTTCCTCTTATGGAGGGTGCACAGCCGCTTGTATTCTATAGTTTTTGACCGTAGAGTAGCATCCCTCTCCTTTTTGAGTCTAGAAGCTAATTTAATTAGGGTACCCCTAATCGTGGCCTTATGGGCCTCCCAATTAATCGCAGGCGAGGTCTCATGAGGTAAATTAACAGCAAAGAAATCTTGAAGACCTGAAAGGACCTCAGCGCAAGCTACAGGATTGGTCAGTAAGGTCTCATTTAATCTCCAAGGCAGAAAAGCGGGGGTAATCCAGAAAGAATCTAGCACCAACCGGGTCATGATCAGACCATGGTATAGGGGAAATACTAGCCTTAGAGAGATTAAAGGAGAGTTGCGAAGAGAGAAGAACATGGTCTATACGAGAATAGGAGGAATGAGCTACAGAGAAATAGGAATAATCTTTGGTAGTAGGGTTCGCTGCCCGCCAGGCATCAATCAAATCGTAAGTGTGAAACAATTTGGCCAGTAGAAGGCCCTGCTTGGATGGGGCTCTGGACTTGGACAGTTCTCCAGGTTTTCTGTCTAGAGAAGCGTCCAAAGCCAAATTGGAGTCACCAGCAAAAATCAGGCGCCCCTCGAGGTGGGGTGCTAGTAGTTTAAACATGTTTTGGAAAAATTGTACCTGTCCCGTATTGGGTGCATAGTAGGATAAAAAGGAGACTGGGGAGCCTTGCAGAGTACCCGTCAGCAACAGGTAACGTCCGTCAGGGTCATGTAAGAATTGGATAGCGTAAAATCAACCGATCTGGAGAAGAAGATGCCCACTCCTTTCTTCTTTTCGTCCGCCAAAGCTAAAAAAAAACACAGGATAATGGTTATGCATGAATTTTGGTACAGAATGCGTGGAGAAATGAAGTTCTTGCAAAAAAACAACATCAGCCTTCATAGAACGATATAACTGAAAAGCTTTTTTCCTTTTAGTTGGACTATTCAAACCCTGGACATTGTGTGTAACAACCTTGAGGTCAGACCTATGGGACGCCATTATGTATGTTTCTGAACACTCTAATCATCAAGCCAAGGGGGAGCGAGGGACAGAGGGACAAACAAGAGGGAAAAGAGAAGGAAGGGAACAGAAAAGAAGAAGTTAAGAGAAAATCTACAAGGGACAAGGTCCCCAAAACAGGACCTTAAGAGATTGCCCTCCCATAATTAGAGGAGCAAGCTCAGCGGGTCAGGGAGAGCACAAGGGCAAAACCCCATCAGTCCACGGCAGCCTATCGTGGGTCAGGCTCCCTACATGAAGCCAAAACAGTAACATAAATCAAAGAAACATTACTGAATAAGCAAGGGTACTATAGAAACGGTGACAGTCCAGCGCCTATTCACACCAAAGTCCAAGGACAGGACATGCTCGAACATCAATTAGGCCATCACTTAGGCAGCGGAGAAAGGGGCGGTCTCTGCCTCCAATCGGAATCCAACGAAGATCTTGGCGGAGAGCTGTTAGAGTCTTTTGTCAGTAACCCCAAAGAGATGAAGATCGACTCTCCCTCTGGCAGTGATGTGAAGCTATGAGGTCTATTCTTGTACGTGAAGACCAAACGGAAGGGGAAGGTGTTAAATATGATGTGTTTTACAATGAACAATATCTTGGTATAATATAATGTAAGTCATATATATACTGCTGACCTCACCATAATAGCACAACACTATTCACTGTATAAAGTGATTGTAATACTGACATTATAATATCATATTCTATACTAAGGAGACGTGTATAAGTTGGAAATAGATACATAAGTGTACACAGCACTATTCACGGTTACATGACTATGTAGGGTGGTAATGCTGTACACAGCACGATAACTATACATCCATGAGTGGAAACAGGTTATGCTGATGCATAGAGAAAGAGTTCTATATTTGTTATGGTCATATATGTGCAGACACAAACACTCAATTATAATAAACACGCCCACACACATGACATTGACAGTGAGTCATGAACCTATATAAGATGGTAGTTACCAAGATGGAGGTTGGTTGGATCAGGGCTGTACAGAAGGTATGAGCCCTATGTCACAAGAAGGATCCAGAGCCTTCAAGGAGAAGGTTGTGATGTAAGCGTGAGGAATCCATGATGGAAGCGTGAAGGAAGGAATGTCTCCCAGGATGCTTGAGTGAAGCAACAGCTGCCTGAAGCTCGTGACGATTTGTAAGACAAACCCTTCACTTCATAGGACTCTCATATGGACACTAGACACTAAAGACTGTAAGACGTTTCTCTGATTCTTTTATATTCATTTCTGTAAATTTCACTACTTTTAAAGAAGAAGCAATAAATCTCCATTTTATAAAGAAACCTCTCTGATGTCATCCTACTGCGGCGAGCCATATACTACAGGTGCAAACGCCATTTTCTACAGTTTGGCGTGCCAGCCATACCAAGCTCCTTTAGCTTGAACAGGGGGGAAGAGTCGAGACCCCAGAGACATACGTTTCAAGCTTTCGGAACACGGAGAACCTAAGGACAGTAGGAAAGACAACGGGAATCCAGCCACGTGACTGTGCTGATGATCACAAACAAGTTTGTAAGTATGGAAACTTTATCTTCTATTGGGAAATGTGCTGTAGAATGTACAGTAAAGTCTAGTGATAAGCCAGATTTAAGTATAGCATGGATGCATTTGTATTCACAATGTAGTGCTATGAATAGAAACTTAGATGAAGATTTAAGATTAAGAAACATTGCACATTTGGTGAATGTTTATCATTCTTTTGTTGTACAATGTATGGATCCTAGTGTAACGACTGTAACTGATCCAAAAATAGACACAGCTACGCAGTGTAGTATTTCTGAAGAGAATGTGTCAATGGGCCATGCTAAAGACAGTTCTTTTCAGAAGAAACTTTTAAATATAAAGGAAGCCAGCTTAAAACTGGAGGTGAAAACATACTTATTTAATCTAAGTAAGGAATTAACTGCATATGATGAGAAAGTGCATATATGCAGAAATTCAGAGCTTTTTGAGAGTTTTGCTGAGAAATTTGATCTATCAAATGAGCAAAAAAACCAATTGTTTAGACTTTGGCTACCAGTAAATATAAGTAGATGCCTAGAATTAAAAAAGTGTTTTGACAATGATGAATGGTTACATTGTGATGACGTAGGACGGTTAAGGTTACTCTGCAATGCTACAGAGGTTCTTACTTTGGACATTTTGAATAAATTAAGAATTGGCTGGAATGAATGTACTTTTACATTCATGTCCATGTACAAACGAGCTTATAGAGTTATTTGTTCTAACTTGTCCAATGTAAAAAATTGCTTTATACAGAAATTCAAATTCTTAGATCCTGTAACCAGAGTATTGGCATTTGACAAGGAATCTATTTTGGAAGCTGCCAAGGTAATCGATATTGCCAGACGGCAGGAGTGGCAGAGTAAGTCAAAGTCCCACAGAGAAATCCCACAAATTAGTCAAAAAGAGATTAAAATGTCAAAACAGCCATGCATCTCTAAGACATATTTCAATGATGAAATTTATTTAGAGAGACGTAAAAAGATTCATGTAAAACCCAAATCTTACTTTGAGACAATGTCAAAAGTAAATGATTCAGGAGTGAGTGTGACAGCTGTTCAGACACCTAAAAGTAGGGAGAGACCAAGGATACGTGATCCTCGGCCTGTCACAGAGCTGTCAAGCAAAGACAGATTGGTACCAAATGGTTCCAAAGCTGACATGCTTGCACTCATAAATAACAAGATCAGGAAAATGCATAAATTAGGAGAACCTCAATATTTGAGAAATGCATTTCATATAGTCAATGATTTTCTAAATCATGAAGTGTTCAGACCTGGAATAGGGATTGGCTAGATGTTTCATATGATATGTGAAAGATATTAATTACTGGTAACGGACCCGGCTTTGTACTAAGGACTTGAGTTATTTAATTACGGAATAAAAAGTAGTTATTATGTATTATTAGTAATATATGAGATATTATTAATATGTATAATGCAATGCAAATTAATACATAATAATAAGGATAATAATAAGAATAATAATTTTTATTTTTATAGCACCAGCAGATTCCGGAGCACTTATAATCATAGTTTAGATCCTGAGAACATAGAAAGGGAATTAATGACAGTTTTAAAAAGTGTAACTGGTATAGATATATACAGTGTATATGGTTTAAGCTAATAACCTTTCTCCCCCTAGGAATTCTTTTTAAATGTCAGAGGCTATAAATAAGTGTATGGGTTATTTCTCAGAGGTCAAGATATGTATGTACAAGGATTCTGTATTGTATCTATTACTTTTCCATTTGTTATTAACTCTAGTAGTTAATTTCAGGAATCACTCCCAATGGCTAAATTCTTAAATGTATGATATGTGATTCTAATGATATTTTCTCTCATTATAGAGTCTTCACAAAAAAAGAATATGAGCATTTTTGTGGTTAATGGTTGAATGTAAAGTAATAGTTTTGTGTTAGCTTGCAATGCTTTTTAATGATGTAACTAATTTGTCATAACAAAATCTGTCACTAATATAAGAGGAATTGCATTTGCTGAGATTAAACAATGTATTGTACTGTTGCATGTTATTCTCATTCAGTGCAAGTATTAAGGCATGTGTTTGGATAAGTGATTGATGGGAACAGGAGGGCCTGGAATGTCCTTAGAGTTATAAGAGACTAATACAGATATATTTGTATACATGTTTCCTCTCTCTCCCTCTCGTGTTTCATGTCTATATGTTTTCGTCTGTGAAAACAACATTTTAAAGAAAGGCCTATATTTTTCTTCAACATGGAAGAATCGGTATATTGAGGTACAACCAATACACCAAGACTTGTTGGATCCATTAAACATCTATTTTTTAGAAGTATCCTAGGAATATACTTAAGGTTTTTATGCGCATTATTTTTTAAGAAGAGACTAAATGTGAAAATCCTCTGAGATGAATGAATGTACACACGTCAGGAATAAGTGATGTGTGACATGTGTTATAGCAGCTGCTCAGTATGTGTATGGTACCGTGTGTGCGTGTGTGATGTGATGTATCATGTTACTAAGGTAAAGTGTCTTATTTGTTAAGAAGGTTAAACATGAGATAATATTAGGAGAAATATTAAGTGCATAATATTTTAATTATCCTGGGTATCATCATAAGAACACTGATATTTATTTGATGTTTATCCAAATAATATACAAAGACACATTTTCAGAGATACATTATGGTTTAGGGGTTATATTTAATCATGTCATTATAAATATGTCATTATCAGAAGTTTAAGTTCATTCTTTAACAAATGTTGTTTCAGTTTCTTACAGGACTATTTGATGGTGTCATTTCAGTTCTTTCAGTTGAGAAGTCCAATACACAAACACAAATGTGTGAACACACAGTGTGTGCATATTTCTACAAGCATATAAGTGTTTGATAGTAGTATGAATATATATACACACACATATATACACACAACTTTATGTTTCATTTGGGTATGTTTATTTTTAATGTGTTCTCATTAGAACTACGATACTACTGATGTCTGCCTCAGGTTACAAGAAGATAACTGTCTGCCAAGAATAGCAAGACATATCACATAAAATATTTCATTCACTCATACAAATATGGTGGTTATGGAAGGTCAATAATATTATATTGCGGTATTATTTATAAACATAGCAAATACATGTGGTGATAGTGTTCCAGTAAATAAAGGAAGTAGTATATAATATAAGGACATGTGAAAGCACACTGACTTTTAACAAAACAAGGTCTATAACAATAATATTGTTTCATTGATTAGGAATTGTGTTTTTTAAAGGTAAAAACATTCAAACTATATTTTTGGTAAATTGTGGTAATGCTTCTTCACTGAATATGGTTACAATAGTCTGGACTTTTGATAGTATTATCTTGGTGACATATTCATTGAATGAAACATTATGTTATTTATTCTATCCGAATAATGTTGAAAACATCTTTGGGTATAAGGACACTAAGTCATAAGATAATTTAAAGTGATCTAACTATTGCAAGACTATATTCTATTGATAATCTTACTGAATACATACATGAACATTCTAGTAAATGAGGTTTTTTTTTTTTTGTAAATCAGATTTTATTTTCAGTTTTTTGAAGAAGAATAACAAAGGAAAGTAGTAAGACAAGCAAACATCTGGGAGGTATTCCCAGGAAGGCACAAAATGCATTCCAACAATAAAATGATATTGGCAGTACATACATCTATAAACCTCGTAATCAATCGTACAAACCCGTGTTGGGTATGTCATTGCTAATCACCTCTGGGGTCCTCTAGATTACACCGAACATATGCCCATGTATGCATGGGTCTACAATATAGGATGCTATGAACAAAACTGAGAAACCAAGAGGGGAGGAATGAAAGAAAGAGAAAGGGCAGGGAGGGAGTAGGGATGGGGGGGGGGGGGGGAGAAAGGTAGGCCAGGGGAAGCCTGCGCGCCACGTCGTCTCCAAAGCGGAAAGAAAAAGGTTCCCCCGACTAGCCTCTTAAGTTAACCTCCGGACAAACAGCGGGCTCGCCTTATACACTGTCCAAGGGAGCCATTGCGCTTCCACCTTTGAGCCCCGGGCCCGGTCTTCCGCCATCAGAGACTCCATCCTGTATAAAAAATCCATTTCATTCACCCACTCACCAAAGGAGGGCGGGGTCGTATCTCTCCAGTGACGCGGTATGACCGTGCGGGCTGCCGTCAAAAAATGGCGCAGCAGGCCCTTCCGTATGGCGGAGACCGGACCAGGGATCAAAGATAACAGCGCCAGGCTCGGCGTAGGTGTGATTGGTTTGTCGGTTACCTGTGTGTATGTCTCAAAGACTGCTTGCCAAAACGGCCGCAGGGCTGAGCAGTCCCACCAGATATGAAGCAGCGTACCGACCTCTGTGCCGCACCGCCAGCAAAGGTCTGACACCTCGGGATAACAGCGGTGGAGTAGTTGCGGACACCTATACCACCGCGTCAAGATTTTGAAATTTTTCTCCTGCGCCAGGCACGCCGTAGGCATCTTGTGGGACAAGGTAAAAATCTTAAGTTGGTCTGCTGGTGACAGGGAGATCTCCAGTTCCTTTTCCCAAGCAGCAATGTAGGGCAGATCTCTGTCAGCATCGCACTCTAGGAGAATGCGATACAACTGGGAGATGACTTTGCTAGGAGGGGACGACTGTAGCAGTAAGGACTCCAAGTCCGTGGCAGTTGTCCTCCTAATTCCCTCTGGAAAGTGGAGCTTGAGGAATGCCTGAAGTTGTGCATGTTCTAGCCACGACAGCGTCCGCTCAGGGCAGGTCAGCTGCAGCATCGAAAGGGGCGGGAGAGACATCGCGGTCCCAAAAACCTGAACCAGCCTGACACCCTCAGACGCCGACCAACTCAAAAAGCTCTCTCTACCACACGCTGGTGCGAAGGCGGGATTGTCAAATAGCGGGGTCATCACCCCTATGCGATGCGACAACCCCAGACGTGGCAACAGTCGGTCCCATACCTGCAGAAAATCACGTGTCAAATGTGCAAATGCGGACAGCTGCGGCCTCTGGGACGGCATTACCCACGGTAGAGATTTCAGTGCTAGCGGAGTCAGCTCTGTTTCAATTCCCACCCACTGCTTGGATGTACCACCGTGGAACCAGTCCACTACCCTTAGTAAAATCGCAGCCCTATGGTACAGCAACAGGTCAGGTAGTCCTGCTCCCCCTTTCTGTTTGGGGCGAGTTAGCGTCTTATATTTCAACCGAGGTCTAAGAGAGCCCCAGACAAATTTTTTCAAGAGCCCCTGGAGTTGTCTCAGGTACATGAGGGGGATACGTATGGGGATCGACTGAAAGAAGTATAGAAAACGTGGCAAAATGTCCATTTTTATGGCGTTCATTCTGCCGAACCAGGACAGCTGGGATCGATTATAGGATGTTAGTTCTGCTTTAGTGCGGGCCAAGAGAGGCGGAAAGTTCAGGGCGAACAACTGCGAGGAGTCGGTGGGAACATTCACACCCAGATATTTTATAGCCTTGTCCTGCCACTTAAATGAGAAGGAGCTACGCAACTGATTAACCGTAGCGATTGGAAGGGACACATTCAGGGCCTCTGTTTTCGTATAATTAGCTTTGAAATTGCTAACCTGGCCAAACCTGTCGAATTCCCGAAGGATCGCTGGGAAAGAGGTTAGAGGGCTCGTCACGTAGAGCAATAGGTCGTCGGCGTATAATGCCAGTTTGTGGTGAGAGCGTGCGAGCTGAATGCCTGTGATGTCAGGGGATGCCCTCAGTGCCACAGCAAGATGTTCCATTGTCAACACATATAGCATGGGCGACAGAGGGCATCCTTGTCGCGTGCCGTTGGCTATGGGAAACGGGGCGGACAAGAGGCCATTGACTCGTACTCGAGCGGTGGGTCCTCTATAGAGAGCCATAATCTTTCCCAGCAAGCCCTCTCCCAAGCCAATCTGGCGCAGGGTAGCTTGTAGGAATGACCAATGGACTCGGTCGAACGCCTTTTCGGCGTCGACCGAGACCAAGCATGCAGGCAAGGCAGATTTTTGGGCATGGGCCATTAGGAGCAATGTCTTGTTAAGGTTGTCCCTGGCCTCTCTCCGCGGCACAAACCCCACCTGATCCAGGTGGATAAGGGAGGGTATGTGTAGAGCCAACCTGTTCGCTATCAATTTGGAGTAGAATTTCACGTCCACATTTATCAAGGAGATGGGGCGATAATTAGCACAAAGAGTCGCGTCCTTCCCAGGTTTGGGAATGACCACAATCGTTGCCATAAGAGACTGAGCCGGGAGGGGACAGGTTGAGGAGATGGCGTTAAAGGCCCTAACCAAGAAGGGTGACAGTTGTGGCAAAAATAACTTAAAGAATTGGGCCGTGAATCCGTCCGGTCCCGGACTTTTCCCGTTAGGAGTCTCTTTTATAACTGCTGCCAGTTCCGCCTCGGAGAAAGGGCTGTCCAGCTCCGCGGCCACCTCCCCTCCTAGAGATGGGAGTTTAGTGGCGGAGATGTACGTCTCCACTCTCTCTCGGAAGCTTTCCGGAGACATGTCTGCCAAGGGGCCTCTCAGGTTGTAAAGAGAGTGATAGAAGTCCCTGAAGGCTTCCACAATATCTGTGGGGGAGTGACAGGTTCCTCGCTGAGGCGTAGTGACCGAGGGGACATATGTGGTTAGGGATCTGGGATGGAGGAACCTGGCTAGCGCCGCTCCACATTTATTGGAATATTCATAAAAGAAGCGGTGCATACGCTCTCTAAAGCGTGCGTGTTTCTTATCTAGGAGGCGTTGTAATTGCGTCCTATGTTCGATCAGCTCCGCTAATATATGTGGGTCTCTTGTCTGCTTATGAGCCGTTTCCTCTGTATGGATTTTGGCCAGTAGTTTTTGAATCTGAGAGGCATACTCTCTTTTCAGTCGAGCCCCATGTTGCATCAGAACGCCCCTAAGCACACACTTAAGGGCTTCCCACTGGAGGGGCAGGGGGGTGTCGTCAGATCTGTGATTGATTAAAAAGTCATCTATTGCCTTTTTGATATCGGCCTGACAGGCGATATCCCTCAGCAAGTTAGGGTTGAGTCTCCACGTCCACTCTCGCGGGACAGCGTTAGGCAGAGGTAAGATCAGCGTGACTGGGGCATGGTCAGCCCAGATCATCTGGTCGATGGACGCCCGAGGGTGCCAGGCAAGAAGGTGGTGGTCTATAAGAAAGAAATCGATGCGGCTATATGAATCGTGCACCGGAGAGTAGAAGGTGTAATCCCTCACCCCGGGGTGCAGGACCCTCCACACATCCACCAGCCTAGAATCAAAAAGCAATTTTTTCCATGAGCGGGTTTGAGATGATGACAGTGCTGACCTGCCCGAAGAGGAGTCCATTTCTCTATCGAGGACGAGATTAAAATCACCCGCCACGACCAGGAGCCCCTCTGCAAAGTCGTTCAGTTCGTTTAGGAACCGTCGTCCCGTCTGGACCTGCTGCTGATTGGGAAAATAGAAATTGGCAATAGTAAAAATGCGTTCCGCAATACGAAGTTTGAGAAAAAGATAGCGGCCCGAGGGGTCTGCCTTGGAGCCCAACACAGAGGCCTGCAGCGACTTGTGGAGAGCTATGCTCACTCCTTTAGTTTTTGCCTCCGGATTGCTGCTATGGTACCAATGTGGGTAGTATCTGGTCGGTAACACCGGGATGTGACCTGTCCTAAAATGTGTTTCCTGAAGCAGGAGTACATGTGCTCTCTGTTTGTGCATGTGGTATAAAAGCTGTGAGCGTCTCTCTGGAGCGTTGAGCCCCCGTATGTTCAGGGAGGTGAGCTTCAGAGACGACATGGCGCGAAGGGGGGGGGGGGGGGAGGAGACAGGCAAAAAGGGAGGGGAAGGGCAGGGAGTGAGGGAAGGGAATGAGAAAAGCGCAGGGGGAAGAAAGAGAAGAGGTGGAAGAAGGGGTTGACAAGACTGTCAGAAGAAGGATGTCGGCCTACGGCCAGAAAAACTTAGGACAGAGGGAAAGAAGTCTGTCCGCCTCAGTCCACTAAGGACAGAGGAAAGAAAAGAACTATAGTGACTGCGTCAACACCGACGCGTCAAAAAACTGTGTGGAACAGTGACTGGAACTATGACAGCGAAACATTCCATGCCTGTAAACCTATAACCTGCATGCTTAATTAGGACGTGGTGCCCTCAAAATACTGAGATCCTATCCTCTGATATCATCCCTGAGCTGGGAGTGAAAATATCATTGTGTCCCGGGGGGGGGGGGGGGGGGGGGGGGGCAGGGAGAAGGGAGGAGGGGAGGGAGAAAAAAAAAAAAAAAAAAAAAAAAAAGGGGGGGGGGGGGGGAAGGGAGGGGAAGTGGAGGGGTGGGGGAGACATGGTAGGGTGAGGAGCGAATGACATGCATGCGGATGAGGGTGTACGTTAATCATGTAAAGTAGAAAGCAAGTAAAACATATAAAACAAACATCACCTCTCAGGCATCCCCCTCCCACCGCCCCCCACGGCCACAGTTGTATGGAGGCCTCGGGAGGGAACCGCATTCCGTAGAACTGCATTAAGAGGTAAAACAGCACCAGTCTCCCGTAGAGATATCGCTGCGCCCCGGCATTGCTCTGGGGGTATCAAGAGCAGGGCGGTAAATAATTATTGCATTCTCAGCGCCCACAATAAATTTTTGGGGAGCACATAAAACATCAACAAGACGGCTCACAAGCCGATGGGCTTACAAACTGTGACCCCCTAGAGTTCTGGGCGAGTCGGATCCTGATCCCGGGCTGAGGAGTGTCGTCGCCTTCTCCTGTTCTGTGCAGGGCGGACTTGCATCCTAGGTCCCCTGCGCGTAGGAGGCTGAGTGAAGGGTGGAAGAAGCGGCCAATCATCTATGGTGACCTGGGGCAGTTGAAGCTCATCCAACAGTTGCGGCAGATCCCCTGGGGTGCGCAGGTGCAGAAAGCGGTTATTGTGGCGGATCTGCAGTTGAAAGGGGTATCCCCACGAATATAGGATATTCTTTTCCCGCAGTAAGGAGAGTAGAGGGCGGAGCGCCCGCCGTTTTGCCAGCGTGGCGCGGGAAAGATCCGTGAGGAACAACAAGGTAGCTCCGTCAAAGTCAATAGAGCCTGCTTCCCTGGCTTTGCGCATGATGGCCTCTTTGAGTTGAAAATAGTGAATCCTGCACACTATGTCACGTGGCCTCGCCGGATCGGTGCTCGGCGGACCAAGTGTTCTGTGGGCCCGATCAATTTCTATCGGCGTCGTGGACGCTCTCCCCAGGAGTAGGTTAAACACCCCTTGCAGCGTTGGAATAATGTCTGGGGGCCTCACCGCTTCGGGGACACCCCTAACCCGAATATTATTGCGGCGGTTCCTGTTTTCCGCATCGTCCGCCATATCAAATAAAATCTGCAGTTGTTGAGAATGCATATCCAACTGCTGTTGCTGGGAAAGCTGGGTGGTTTGGAGCTCAGTGGTAGATTGTTCCAACGTGTGCACTGTAGAAGTCAGGGACACCAGATCATCCCGGAGCGCCCGTATCTCTGCTTTACACACCGCTTCCATCCTCCCTATATACCCCTCCATATCTGCTTTGGTAGGGATGGCCGCCATTTGCGCTTGCAGTGCCTGCATCTCTGTCCCCTGCAGGGTGGCCGAGCCCTGAAATGCCCCTGCCGCTTGCTGTGAGGGGCTCTGGTCCCGGAGGAGCTCCGGAAACTCCTGGGACAGTACTGAGGAGGATGAGGGGATCGCTGGGACGGGGGAGCCGTGCTGTGAGGGAGCTGGTGTGGGCCGGGCGGCCATCTTGGTTTTACCTCGCGGCGTCGGCCCGGTGAAGAAGCGCTGGATGCCGCTGCGGGTGCGTCCGGGAGTCGCTGTCAGGACTGTCGGGGATCGGGTGTGTGACTTCCCCCTCATGGGCGCACGTCTCTGGAGCCGTCAGACGCTGTTGGAGCAGGTAAGGAGCGCAGGCAGGACGGAGCTCACTCTATGTGTGTCCGCTCGGCGCCATGTCCAGGCCACGCCCCGTAAATGAGGTTTTTGAGTAAAATAGTTATGGCAATATTTAAGGTAAAATAGAGTGATATGCTATGGTACACTGTGATTATCATAGGATAGTAATAATCACCAAGTTTTTGGTGTAGGATAGGGAAGAAAAAGTAGATCTTCAATCAAGACATCAAAGCCTAGAATTTTTGTATAGATTTTTGATTTTTTCCAGCGTTGATCAGTAGCCAGAGAAAGAGACTGAGCTGTAATTCTTATCCAAGTAAAGCACTTGAAGGGAACAGATAAATCATGGACTGTTTTACTATTCTTTTCTTTGATCAACTGGCATGCTGAGACTTCTAGTACCACAAGCTTCTAGATGGCTATTGAACTTTCTTCAGGTGATCTATCCTGGGACTATGCTAAAGTATCTTCATGACTGACATTCTTTTGTTTGTAACATTTTTAACTATGTCAAGCCAACTACAGATGCCATGACCAGAAGCAAGTGGGCAGAATGTGAGGGAAGCTTAAAAGTCTGCACAATCCTCTTCTGCTAACAGCAAGTCTACAAGTGAGTTTTAAAAGACTTTGTTCATTTCATTAAATCTCCTCCAGTGGTCATGATGGCAAAGGACAAAAGATG
Organism: Dendropsophus ebraccatus; assembly: GCF_027789765.1. NCBI lineage: Eukaryota > Metazoa > Chordata > Amphibia > Anura > Hylidae > Dendropsophus > Dendropsophus ebraccatus. Next base: position 120,270 of record NC_091455.1, read on the forward strand.
GCATATGTAAGTGATGGTTGCTGGACTATGCTTTTATCAAGTGTAAGTTATACAAGATTCTATCATCCTCAGCGAGTTGTTGGAAAAGATTGCTCCTAAAGTCGGAGAACAATGGACTTTGTGCTATAAGCTAAATCTTTATCTCCACAATCTGGATGAGAAATGACTGTGTTATGTTACAAGATGTCTGCTCCAGGTACTGACGTTACAGAGTTAAAGATGACCCTTGTAAAGACTACAGAAGTGAGATGAAATGAGGGAGTCGTTTGCACAAACAAGGGGGGTCAAGAAGTGCTAACTCTTTATGTGTTTTTTTCAGTAGCCTAGCAGGTGTCAGCTGACAGCTTCAATTCCAGAGAGACAAAGACTCAAAGACTCTTTACCATGCAAAGGATAATATCAAGACATTCATTTTGTTGTTTACTTTTTCAGCGAAGGAATTATTTTTCAAAAGACTTTGCCAATCTTATTTTGATTAATTAACAACAAAGGATGTATAACCTAAAGACTTTGCTACACCAAGAAGAATAAAGTCATCTGAACTACCAGGTTTCCATGGATCCAGATGAAGACAAGAAGATACATTTTTTAGACTAGGCCTAGCTAGAATTCTATCTTTTTATAAAATCAAATCACAGTTTCTCATAACATAATAATTTAAATGCTACAAATCTATTATGGGTAAAGTGATAATTTCCATAGACTTGTTATTAAAGTGATAGACGTTGTCTGTGTGTTTATAAGAAGAATGAAGAAAGAAGATTCCGTGATCTTTAATGTATAAAAGGTATTGTTCATTGGAAAGTCTTGATACATTGAGGAGTCAATACAATGTATTTCATCCTCAAGAGGGGGAAATGTTAAATATGATGTGTTTTACAATGAACAATATCTTGGTATAATATAATATAAGTCATATATATACTGCTGACCTCACCATAATAGCACAACACTATTCACTGTATAAAGTGATTGTAATACTGACATTATAATATCATATTCTATACTAAGGAGACGTGTATAAGTTGGAAATAGATACATAAGTGTACACAGCACTATTCACGGTTACATGACTATGTAGGGTGGTAATGCTGTACACAGCACGATAACTATACATCCATAGCTGGAAACAGGTTATGCTGATGCATAGAGAAAGAGTTCTATATTTGTTATGGTCATATATGTGCAGACACAAACACTCAATTATAATAAACACGCCCACACACATGACATTGACAGTGAGTCATGAACCTATATAAGATGGTAGTTACCAAGATGGAGGTTGGTTGGATCAGGGTTGTACAGAAGGTATGAGCCCTATGTCACAAGAAGGATCCAGAGCCTTCAAGGAGAAGGTTGTGATGTAAGCGTGAGGAATCCATGATGGAAGCGTGAAGGAAGGAATGTCTCCCAGGATGCTTGAGTGAAGCAACAGCTGCCTGAAGCTCGTGACGATTTGTAAGACAAACCCTTCACTTCATAGGACTCTCATATGGACACTAGACACTAAAGACTGTAAGACGTTTCTCTGATTCTTTTATATTCAATTCTGTAATTTCACTACTTTTAAAGAAGAAGCAATAAATCTCCATTTTATAAAGAAACCTCTCTGATGTCATCCTACTGCGGCGAGCCATATACTACAGGTGCAAACGCCATTTTCTACAGAAGGCCCACCTATAGCGAATCTCTTTCCTTTGCAGAATTTGTAGCAAAGGTTTCAACGTGCGTCGCTTTTGGATCGTACTGGGAGCCAGGTCCGCATATATCTGGATGGGCATGTCGCGGAGCATCAACTCAGGGTTATCTCGAGCAGTTCTCAGCAATTTTTCCTTTGCCATATAGTAGTGAGGCTTAACCACAACATCTCTTGGAAGGCCGTCAGCCCTGGGCGCCGTCAGAGCCCGATGAACCCTATCTAGGTCATAGTAGCGGTTCGGGAGATCAGGAATAAGAAGATGAAACAGTTCTTTAATCGCTTCCTCTAGGTCCATGACACTCTCAGATAGGCCTCTAATACGGAAAGTTTCACGGCGTGACCTATTTTCAAGGTCTTCTATTTTTGCGCGTGCTACATCAAGTTGATCATATAGCTCCCCCATGCAGGAAGAGTGTTGGTTAACTGTGTTCACAGTAGCATCTATTTTAGATTCCATCGCCTCTAACCTCACCCCCACTTCCTGAAAGTCAGATTTCAAGTCAGCAGTAATCCTGGAACAGGCTTTCCCCAATTCTTGTTGTAAAAGTAATGAAAATCTGGACAGGAGAACTTTATCAGGAGAATAGTGCATCATGTGTGCAGAGTTTCTGTCCTCCATGTCACCTCCCTCCATTTCATGTCTGTCCGGGCTGTGCTGGCTGGGTGCAAAGTCAGAACTTGACTGACTGAGGGCTATGTCCGCCATTACTTTATCCAGGGACGAGCCCTGTGTATCCTGGTCCCCAAAGATGTCAGAGGAGGGGCTGGGTGATCTGGCGCGGGTGGACGCCATGGGGGACTGGGCAGTTATTACCTCCTTCCTTGGAGAAGCCCGCCGTCCCGTGTCGCTCCTGGGGGAAGCTTGTGAGGCTGCACACTGAGGCAAGATGGCGCCGGACCGAGTCTGCTGCGGGGAGGGCCGCCGCTGCGCAGCGACATGAGGAGCTGCTATGTGGCCAGTGCCCTTGCTTTTCTTGCCCGTCCTCGTCGCCATCCTGTAGCCCGGACAGTCACTGAGCTGTTCGGGGAGAAGAGGAGCCGGACCGGAGCGTATATTCGCTTATTTAGCGCTGCTGAGGCTGGCGGGACTGCGGAGCTCAGCAGGACGCGTCCGCCATGAACCTCGCGCACATGCGCTCTCCAGCATACAAGCATTTGGCACATTAGGTGCATGATCAGCCTCACAAAAGTTTTCAGTTACTTGTTTTGTACAAGGTCTCCCACCAGCTCTGCGGTAATACGAGCAATTCCCAGGTGGACAAACCAAACTGGTATAGATGACCTTTTAGTGGCTGCAAAGGGAGAGACAGATCACATGCAAACCGAGTTAGAAAAAAAATATCAAAGCCGTTAATGTCCCCTACACTATACACTGCTGGATTGCCGCAGGTTTTAAAAACAGGTGTCCCTCTTCAGGAGTTATTATATTACAGCACCGGTGTCCCCCTTCAGGAGTTATTATATTACAGCACCGGTGTCCCCCTTCAGGAGTTATTATATTACAGCACCGGTGTCCTCCTTCAGGAGTTATTATATTACAGCACCGGTGTCCTCCCTCAGGAGTTATTATATTACAGCACCGGTGTCCTCCTTCAGGAGTTATTATATTACAGCACCGGTGTCCTCCTTCAGGAGTTATTATATTACAGCACCGGTGTCCCCCTTCAGGAGTTATTATATTACAGCACCGGTGTCCCCCTTCAGGAGTTATTATATTACAGCACCGGTGTCCTCCTTCAGGAGTTATTATATTACAGCACCGGTGTCCTCCCTCAGGAGTTATTATATTACAGCACCGGTGTCCTCCTTCAGGAATTATTATATTACAGCACCTGGGTCCTCCTTCAGGAGTAGTTATATTACAGCACCGGTGTCCTCCTTCAGGAGTAGTTATATTACAGCACCGGTGTCCTCCTTCAGGAGTAGTTATATTACAGCACCGGTGTCCTTCTTCAGGAGTTATTATATTACAGCACCGGTGTCCTCCCTCAGGAGTTATTATATTACAGCATCGGTGTCCCCCTTCACGAATTATTATATTACAGCACGGGTGTCCCTCTTCAGGAGTTATTATATTACAGCACCGGTGTCCTCCTCCTTCAGGAGTTATTATATTACAGCACTGGTGTCCTCCTTCAGGAGTTATTATATTACAGCACCGGTGTCCTCCTTCAGGAGTTATTATATTACAGCACCGGTGTCCTCCTTCAGGACTAGTTATATTACAGCACCGGTGTCCTCCATCAGGAGTTATTATATTACAGCAGCGGTGTCCTCCTTCAGGAGTTATTATATTACAGCACGGGTGTCCTCCTTCAGGAGTTATTATATTACAGCACCGGTGTCCTCCTTCAGGAGTTATTATATTACAGCACCGGTGTCCTCCTTCAGGAGTTATTATATTACAGCACCGGTGTCCTCCTTCAGGACTAGTTATATTACAGCACCGGTGTCCTCCATCAGGAGTTATTATATTACAGCACCGGTGTCCTCCTTCAGGAGTTATTATATTACAGCACGGGTGTCCTCCTTCAGGAGTTATTATATTACAGCACCGGTGTCCTCCTTCAGGAGTTATTATATTACAGCACCGGTGTCCTCCCTCAGGAGTTATTATATTACAGCACCGGTGTCCCCCTTCACGAATTATTATATTACAGCACGGGTGTCCTCCTTCAGGAGTTATTATATTACAGCACCGGTGTCCTCCTTCAGGAGTTATTATATTACAGCACCGGTGTCCTCCCTCAGGAGTTATTATATTACAGCACCGGTGTCCTCCTTCAGGAGTTATTATATTACAGCACCGGTGTCCTCCTTCAGGAGTAGTTATTATATTACAGCACCGGTGTCCTCCTTCAGGAGTTATTATATTACAGCACCGGTGTCCTCCCTCAGGAGTTATTATATTACAGCACCGGTGTCCTCCTTCAGGACTAGTTATATTACAGCACCGGTGTCCTCCTTCAGGAGTTATTATATTACAGCACCGGTGTCCTCCTTCAGGAGTAGTTATTATATTACAGCACCGGTGTCCTCCATCAGGAGTTATTATATTACAGCACCGGTGTCCTCCTTCAGGAGTTATTATATTACAGCACCGGTGTCCTCCCTCAGGAGTTATTATATTACAGCACCGGTGTCCTCCCTCAGGAGTTATTATATTACAGCACGGGTGTCCTCCTTCAGGAAATATTATATTACAGCACCGGTGTCCTCCTTCAGGAGTTATTATATTACAGCACCGGTGTCCTCCCTCAGGAGTTATTATATTACAGCACCGGTGTCCCCCTTCACGAATTATTATATTACAGCACGGGTGTCCTCCTTCAGGAGTTATTATATTACAGCACCGGTGTCCTCCTTCAGGAGTTATTATATTACAGCACCGGTGTCCTCCCTCAGGAGTTATTATATTACAGCACCGGTGTCCTCCTTCAGGAGTTATTATATTACAGCACCGGTGTCCTCCTTCAGGAGTTATTATATTACAGCACCGGTGTCCTCCTTCAGGAGTAGTTATTATATTACAGCACCGGTGTCCTCCTTCAGGAGTTATTATATTACAGCACCGGTGTCCTCCCTCAGGAGTTATTATATTACAGCACCGGTGTCCTCCTTCAGGACTAGTTATATTACAGCACCGGTGTCCTCCTTCAGGAGTTATTATATTACAGCACCGGTGTCCTCCATCAGGAGTTATTATATTACAGCACCGGTGTCCTCCTTCAGGAGTTATTATATTACAGCACCGGTGTCCTCCCTCAGGAGTTATTATATTACAGCACCGGTGTCCTCCCTCAGGAGTTATTATATTACAGCACCGGTGTCCCCCTTCAGGAGTTATTATATTACAGCACCGGTGTCCCCCTTCAGGAGTTATTATATTACAGCACCGGTGTCCTCCTTCATGAGTTATTATATTACAGCACCGGTGTCCTCCTTCAGGAGTTATTATATTACAGCACCGGTGTCCTCCTTCAGGAGTTATTATATTACAGCACCGGTGTCCTCCTTCAGGAGTTATTATATTACAGCACCGGTGTCCTCCCTCAGGAGTTATTATATTACAGCACCGGTGTCCCCCTTCACGAATTATTATATTACAGCACGGGTGTCCTCCTTCAGGAGTTATTATATTACAGCACCGGTGTCCTCCTTCAGGACTAGTTATATTACAGCACCGGTGTCCTCCTTCAGGAGTTATTATATTACAGCACCGGTGTCCTCCATCAGGAGTTATTATATTACAGCACCGGTGTCCTCCTTCAGGAGTTATTATATTACAGCACCGGTGTCCTCCTTCATGAGTTATTATATTACAGCACCGGTGTCCTCCTTCAGGAGTTATTATATTACAGCACCGGTGTCCTCCTTCAGGAGTTATTATATTACAGCACCGGTGTCCTCCCTCAGGAGTTATTATATTACAGCACCGGTGTCCCCCTTCACGAATTATTATATTACAGCACGGGTGTCCTCCTTCAGGAGTTATTATATTACAGCACCGGTGTCCTCCTTCAGGAGTTATTATATTACAGCACCGGTGTCCTCCCTCAGGAGTTATTATATTACAGCACCGGTGTCCTCCTTCAGGAGTTATTATATTACAGCACCGGTGTCCTCCCTCAGGAGTTATTATATTACAGCACCGGTGTCCTCCTTCAGGACTAGTTATATTACAGCACCGGTGTCCTCCTTCAGGAGTTATTATATTACAGCACCGGTGTCCTCCATCAGGAGTTATTATATTACAGCACCGGTGTCCTCCTTCAGGAATTATTATATTACAGCACCGGTGTCCTCCTTCAGGAGTTATTATATTACAGCACCGGTGTCCTCCCTCAGGAGTTATTATATTACAGCACCGGTGTCCTCCTCCATCAGGAGTTATTATATTACAGCACCGGTGTCCCCCTTCAGGAGATATTATATTACAGCAACGGTGTCCCCCTTCACAAATTATTATATTACAGCACGGGTGTCCTCCTTAAGGAGTTATAATATTACAGCACCGGTGTCCTCCTTCAGGAGTTATAATATTACAGCATTGGTGTCCTCCTCCTTCAGGAGTTATTATATTACAGCATCGGTGTCCTCCTTCAGGAGTTATTATATTACAGCACCGGTGTCCTCCTTCAGGAGTAGTTATATTACAGCACCGGTGTCCTCCTTCAGGAGTATTTATATTACAGCATCGGTGTCCTCCCTCAGGAGTTATTATATTACAGCTCCGGTGTCCTCCTTCAGGACTAGTTAATATATTACAGCACCGGTGTCCTCCTTCAGGAGTTATAATATTACAGCATCGGTGTCCTCCTCCTTCAGGAGTTATTATATTACAGCACCGGTGTCCTCCTTCAGGAGTTATTATATTACAGCACTGGTGTCCTCTTTCAGGAGTTATTATATTACAGCACCGGTGACCTCCTTCAGGAGTAGTTATATTACAGCACCGGTGTCCTCCTTCAGGAGTAGTTATATTACAGCACCGATGTCCTCCTTCAGGACTTATATTACAGCACCGGTGTCCTCCTTCAGGAGTTATTATATTACAGCACCGGTGTCCTCCTTCAGGAGTAGTTATATTATAGCACCGGTGTCCTCCTTCAGGAGTTATTATATTACAGCACCGGTATCCTCCTTTAGGAGTTATTATATTACAGCACCGGTGTCCTCCTTCAGGAGTTATTATATTACAGCACCGGTGTCCTCCTTCTGGAGTAGTTGTATTACAGCACCGGTGTCCTCCTTCAGGAGTTATTATATTACAGCACAGGTGTCCTCCTTCAGGAGTAGTTATTATATTACAGCACCGATGTCCTATATTTAAGGAGTAGTTATATTACAGCACCGGTGTCCTCCTTCAGGAGTTATTATATTACAGCACTGGTGTCCTCCTTCAGGATTAGTTATATTACAGCATCGGTGTCCTCCTTCAGGAGTAGTTATTATATTACAGCACCGGTGTCCTCCTCCGTCAGTAGTAGTTATTATATTACAGCACCGGTGTCCTCCTCCTTCAGGAGTAGTTATTATATTACAGCACCGGTGTCCTCCTTCAGGAGCAGTTATATTACAGCACCAGTGTCCTCCTTCAGGAGTTATTATATTACAGCACCGGTGTCCTCGATTGGGAGATGTTTCCGGTCTCTTCCTGAGGTAACCGTACATAGTGTACAGGTGGAGGGGGAGATGTTTCCGGTCTCTTCCTGAGGTAACCGTACATAGTGTACAGGGGGATGGGGAGATGTTTCCGGTCTCTTCCTGAGGTAACCGTACATAGTGTACAGGTGGATGGGGAGATGTTTCCGGTCTCTTCCTGAGGTAACCGTACATAGTATACAGGTGGATGGGAAGATGTTTCCGGTCTCTTCCTGAGGTAAGCGTACATAGTGTACAGGGTGATGGGGAGATGTTTCCGGTCTCTTCCTGAGGTAACCGTACATAGTATACAGGTGGAGGGGGAGATGTTTCCGGTCTCTTCCTGAGGTAACCGTACATAGTATACAGGTGGATGAGGAGATGTTTCCGGTGTCTTCCTGAGGTAACCGTACATAGTATACAGGTGGATGGGGAGATGTTTCCGGTCTCTTCCTGAGGTAACCGTACATAGTATACAGGTGGATGCGAGATGTTTCCGGTCTCTTCCTGAGGTAACCGTACATAGTGTACAGGTGGAGGGGGAGATGTTTCAGGTCTCTTCCTGAGGTAACCGTACATAGTATACAGGTGGATGGGCAGATGTTTCCTGTCTCTTCCTGAGGTAACCGTATATAGTATACCAGTGGATGGGGAGATGTTTCCGGTCTCTTCCTGAGGTAACCGTACATAGTATACCAGTGGATGGGAAGATGTTTCCGGTCTCTTCCTAAGGTAACCGTACATAGTGTACAGGTGGAGGGGGAGATGTTTCCGGTCTCTTCCTGAGGTAACCGTACATAGTATACAGGTGGATGGGATATGTTTCCGGTCTCTTCCTGAGGTAACCGTACATAGTATACAGGGGGATGGGGAGATGTTTCCGGTCTCTTCCTGATGTAACCGTAAATAGTATAGAGGTGGATGGGGAGATGTTTCCGGTCTCTTCCTGAGGTAACCGTAAATAGTATACAGGGGGATGGGGAGATGTTTCCGGTCTCTTCCTGAGGTAACCGTACATAGTATACAGGGGGATGGGGAGATGTTTCCGGTCTCTTCCTGAGGTAACCGTACATAGTATACAGGTGGATGGGGAGATGTTTACGGTCTCTTCCTGAGGTAACCGTACATAGTATACAGGTGGAGGGGGAGATGTTTCCGGTCTCTTCCTGAGGTAACCGTACATAGTATACAGGTGGAGGGGGAGATGTTTCCGGTCTCTTCCTGAGGTAACCGTACATAGTGTACAGGTGGATGGGGAGATGCTTCCGGTCTCTTCCTGAGGTAACCGTACATAGTGTACAGGTGGAGGGGGAGATGTTTCCGGTCTCTTCCTGAGGTAACCGTACATAGTATACAGGTGGATGGGATATGTTTCCGGTCTCTTCCTGAGGTAACCGTACATAGTATACAGGGGGATGGGGAGATGTTTCCGGTCTCTTCCTGATGTAACCGTAAATAGTATAGAGGTGGATGGGGAGATGTTTCCGGTCTCTTCCTGAGGTAACCGTAAATAGTATACAGGGGGATGGGGAGATGTTTCCGGTCTCTTCCTGAGGTAACCGTACATAGTATACAGGGGGATGGGGAGATGTTTCCGGTCTCTTCCTGAGGTAACCGTACATAGTATACAGGTGGATGGGGAGATGTTTCCGGTCTCTTCCTGAGGTAACCGTACATAGTATACAGGTGGAGGGGGAGATGTTTCCGGTCTCTTCCTGAGGTAACCGTACATAGTATACAGGTGGATGAGGAGATGTTTCCGGTCTCTTCCTGAGGTAACCGTACATAGTGTACAGGGGAATGGGGAGATGTTTCCGGTCTCTTCCTGAGGTAACCGTACATAGTATACAGGGGGATGGGAGATGTTTCCGGTCTCTTCCTGAGGTAACCGTACATAGTATACAGGTGGATGGGGAGATGTTTCCGGTCTCTTCCTGAGGTAACCGTACATAGTATACAGGTGGAGGGGGAGATGTTTCCGGTCTCTTCCTCAGGTAACCGTACATAGTGTACAGGTGGATGGGGAGATGTTTCCGGTCTCTTTCTGAGGTAACCAGACATAGTATACAGGTGGAGGGGGAGATGTTTCCGGTCTCTTCCTGAGGTAACCGTACATAGTATACAGGTGGAGGGGGAGATGTTTCCGGTCTCTTCCTGAGGTGACCGTACATAGTGTACATGGGGATGGGGAGATGTTTCCGGTCTCTTCCTGAGGTAACGGTACATAGTATACAGGTGGATGGGGAGATGTTTCCCGTCTCTTCCTGAGGTAACCGTACATAGTATACAGGGGGAGATGTTTCCGGTCTCTTCCTGAGGTAACCGTACATAGTATACAGGTGGATGGGGAGATGTTTCCGGTCTCTTCCTGAGGTAACCGTACATAGTGTACAGGTGGATGGGGAGATGTTTCCAGTCTCTTCCTGAGGTAACCGTACATAGTATACAGGTGGATGGGGAGATGTTTCCGGTCTCTTCCTGAGGTAACCGTACATAGTATACAGGTGGATGGGGAGATGTTTCCGGTCTCTTCCTGAGGTAACCGTACATAGTGTACAGGTGGAGGGGGAGATGTTTCCGGTCTTTTCCTGAGGTAACCGTACATAGTGTACAGGTGGATGGGGAGATGTTTCCGGTCTCTTCCTGAGGTAACCGTACATAGTGTACAGGTGGATGGGTAGATGTTTCCGGTCTCTTCCTGAGGTAACCGTACATAGTGTACAGGGGGATGGGGAGATGTTTCCGGTCTCTTCCTGAGGTAACCGTACATAGTGTACAGGTGGATGGGGAGATGTTTCCGGTCTCTTCCTGAGGTAACCGTACATAGTATACAGGTGGACGGGGAGATGTTTCCGGTCTCTTCCTGAGGTAACCGTACATAGTATACAGGGGGATGGGAGATGTTTCCGGTCTCTTCCTGAGGTAACCGTACATAGTATACAGGTGGATGGGGAGATGTTTCCGGTCTCTTCCTGAGGTAACCGTACATAGTGTACAGGTGGATGGGGAGATGTTTCCGGTCTCTTCCTGAGGTAACCGTACATAGTGTACAGGTGGAGGGGGAGATGTTTCCGGTCTCTTCCTGAGGTAACCGTATATAGTATACAGGTGGATGGGGAGATGTTTCCGGTGTCTTCCTGAGGTAACCGTACATAGTATACAGGTGGATGGGGAGATGTTTCCGGTCTCTTCCTGAGGTAACCGTACATAGTGTACAGGTGGATGGGGAGATGTTTCCGGTCTCTTCCTGAGGTAACCGTACATAGTATACAGGTGGATGGGGAGATGTTTCCGGTCTCTTCCTGAGGTAACCGTACATAGTGTACAGGTGGAGGGGGAGATGTTTCCGGTCTCTTCCTGAGGTAACCGTACATAGTATACAGGTGGATGGGGAGATGTTTCCGGTCTCTTCCTGAGGTAACCGTACATAGTGTACAGGTGGATGGGGGAGATGTTTCCGGTCTCTTCCTGAGGTAACCGTACATAGTGTACAAGTGGAGGGGGAGATGTTTCCAGTCTCTTCCTGAGGTAACCGTACATAGTGTACAGGTGGAGGGGGAGATGTTTCCGGTCTCTTCCTGAGGTAACCGTACATAGTGTACAGGTGGATGGGGAGATGTTTCCGGTCTCTTCCTGAGGTAACCGTACATAGTGTACAGGTGGATGGGGGAGATGTTTCCGGTCTCTTCCTGAGGTAACCGTACATAGTATACAGGTGGATGGGGAGATGTTTCCGGTCTCTTCCTGAGGTAACCGTACATAGTGTACAGGTGGATGGGGAGATGTTTCCGGTCTCTTCCTGAGGTAACCGTACATAGTGTACAGGTGGATGGGGAGATGCTTCCGGTTTCTTCCTGAGGTAACCGTACATAGTGTACAGGTGGATGGGGGAGATGTTTCCGGTCTCTTCCTGAGGTAACCGTACATAGTGTACAGGTGGATGGGGAGATGTTTCCGGTCTCTTCCTGAGGTAACCGTACATAGTGTACAAGTGGAGGGGGAGATGTTTCCAGTCTCTTCCTGAGGTAATCGTACATAGTATACAGGTGGATATGAGATGTTTCCAGTCTCTTCCTGAGGTAACCGTACATAGTGTACAGGTGGATGGGGAGATGTTTCCGGTCTCTTCCTGAGGTAATCGTACATAGTATACAGGTGGATATGAGATGTTTCCAGTCTCTTCCTGAGGTAACCGTACATAGTGTACAGGTGGATGGGGAGATGTTTCCGGTCTCTTCCTGAGGTAACCGTACATAGTGTACAAGTGGAGGGGGAGATGTTTCCAGTCTCTTCCTGAGGTAATCGTACATAGTATACAGGTGGATATGAGATGTTTCCAGTCTCTTCCTGAGGTAACCGTACATAGTGTACAAGTGGAGGGGGAGATGTTTCCAGTCTCTTCCTGAGGTAATCGTACATAGTATACAGGTGGATATGAGATGTTTCCAGTCTCTTCCTGAGGTAACCGTACATAGTGTACAGGTGGATGGGGAGATGTTTCCGGTCTCTTCCTGAGGTAACCGTACATAGTATACAGGGGGATGGGGAGATGTTTCCGGTCTCTTCCTGAGGTAACCGTACATAGTATACAGGTGGATGGGGAGATGTTTCCGGTCTCTTCCTGAGGTAACCGTACATAGTGTACAGGTGGATGGGGAGATGTTTCCGGTCTCTTCCTGAGGTAACCGTACATAGTGTACAAGTGGAGGGGGAGATGTTTCCAGTCTCTTCCTGAGGTAATCGTACATAGTATACAGGTGGATATGAGATGTTTCCAGTCTCTTCCTGAGGTAACCGTACATAGTGTACAGGTGGATGGGGAGATGTTTCCGGTCTCTTCCTGAGGTAATCGTACATAGTATACAGGTGGATATGAGATGTTTCCAGTCTCTTCCTGAGGTAACCGTACATAGTGTACAGGTGGATGGGGAGATGTTTCCGGTCTCTTCCTGAGGTAACCGTACATAGTGTACAAGTGGAGGGGGAGATGTTTCCAGTCTCTTCCTGAGGTAATCGTACATAGTATACAGGTGGATATGAGATGTTTCCAGTCTCTTCCTGAGGTAACCGTACATAGTGTACAAGTGGAGGGGGAGATGTTTCCAGTCTCTTCCTGAGGTAATCGTACATAGTATACAGGTGGATATGAGATGTTTCCAGTCTCTTCCTGAGGTAACCGTACATAGTGTACAGGTGGATGGGGAGATGTTTCCGGTCTCTTCCTGAGGTAACCGTACATAGTATACAGGGGGATGGGGAGATGTTTCCGGTCTCTTCCTGAGGTAACCGTACATAGTATACAGGTGGATGGGGAGATGTTTCCGGTCTCTTCCTGAGGTAACCGTACATAGTGTACAGGTGGATGGGGAGATGTTTCCGGTCTCTTCCTGAGGTAACGGTACATAGTGTACAGGGGGATGGGGAGATGTGTCCGGTCTCTTCCTGAGGTAACCGTACATAGTATACAGGTGGATGGGGAGATGTTTCCGGTCTCTTCCTGAGGTAACCGTACATAGTGTACAGGTGGATGGGGGAGATGTTTCCGGTCTCTTCCTGAGGTAACCGTACATAGTGTACAAGTGGAGGGGGAGATGTTTCCGGTCTCTTCCTGAGGTAATCGTACATAGTATACAGGTGGATATGAGATGTTTCCAGTCTCTTCCTGAGGTAACCGTACACGGAAGTGCAAACCCCACCCCCCACAAGAACTTAACCTAAAAGAAGACACAACACCTTTTACCTTTTGAAATTTTTATGGCCGCGGAACTTCATAAGGGTTTACAGACATTTAGTTAAATAAGAATAATTAATTTAAGCAATAAAACCTCATAGACCATAAAACAGAACCTATCCAGCCCAGAATATACTGGGCGATTATACCCCACAAGCCTGAGACCAACGGTCCAGGCCCCCCCCCAAAAAGCACCGCGGCACCAACCTCAACCATGGACTGCAAGTCCATATTAAAGATATCTAAACCTATTTCTGATAAATGAACCAAGTCGGACCAATACAATCCAGGCAGGAAACCCTCCAGCTCCGTGTGTCTGTAAGAGACACCACCTATTGTTGGCATAAATTTTTCTAGACTGTGATTAATGTGCTTGCGTATACGCTCACAGTACATAGTATCTTTAATTTTCCATTTCAGCCTTGGTACAATATCAGAAAATATTAAACATGCCTGTGGGAAGAAAAGGTTTAGTAAGCATAGATCCCTTTTCATTTCTTCGATCAGGACTTCTGTCCTGACCTTGCTCACATCATTGCCTCCCGCATGAATGATTAATATATCCGGAGGAGGCAATGATGTAGCTAAACATAGCACTTCTGTGTATAACTCCCTCCACCTTAAACCCCTGAAACCGAACCAAAGTATGGAATAACTACTAAAGTCCATAGCTAGATTAGCTGAATACGAACCTGAGGCTGCTCTCTGTTCTGCCCAATAAACAAAGGAATGTCCTACTATCCAGACAGAAAGTTTATTACCTAGAAGAGAAAGAGTTAAGACACCACTAGGCCAGGGCGCACATACAACTTATACCTACTAGAATTCCATCTACCAATACGCTTAACTACATGTTCTTGTAGACCCAGCGCAGCGGCTTCAGTTGCTGCGCCGATTCTAAAGGAGTGACTGCTGATTTTTAAATGGCCCAAACCTAACTGCCCCAGTACTGAGATAAACTGGAACATAGATAAGAGGGACCAATCCTCATGCAGCAAAAATACACCCTCAATTGGTGGACAAAGTAATCTTCTACCGCTTTGACAGGACAAACAGGGGAGTCAGCGAAACGACTAACACGAACCATAGACCCTTTCCCCAATACATCTGTTTTAGAAAAACGAATTAAGATATGTAACTCATCACCACATACTTTAACATCTGATAACAATAAACCCGAAACAGTAGTTTTGGACCTAGCTACTAGCTCACTAATTCTTAATTGTAACGCCTGGAGAAGTGGATCCACTGGACCGTCACCAGCGATGGCACTAACCTCACCAGGGAGCAGAGTCTAAGGGGCCGCTGGTTTTCACCAGAGCCCGCCGCAAGGCGGGATGGACTTGCTGCGGCAGGCGACCCCCAGGTCGCTACCCCTGGCTTGGTTGCTAGTGACGGCAGGCGAGGCGTGGCAGGAGCAGTAGGCAGGAGATGGTGCTGGCAGAGGTCTGTAGGCGTAACCGCAGGAGTCAGGCTGAACACAGGAGCAATGAAGTGACAGGGGAGCAGGAACCAGGAACAAGGACTAGGGACCAGGTAGCGTATAGGAATCAGAAACAAGGACTAGGGACCAGGTAGCGGACAGGAATCAGGAACAACAGGGGGCTGGGCCAAACGCTATGGGAAGCAAGTAGAGGCTCCAACACAAGGGACAGGGCATGCTGGGATTTATAGGGAGTGATTGGTGCAACTAACCAATTAAGGGCGGACTGGCCCTTTAAATCTGAGACAGCCGGCGCGCGCGCCCTAGGAGGCGGGGACGCGCGCGCCGGCCGGCACAGACGGAGACAGGAGCGGAGGAGAGGTGAGGCGCCCCCAGGGGCCGAACTAGCAGCAGCGCCGGGTCCCTGCACAAGGACCCCGGCGGCTGCATGGGGCAGGAGGAGGTCGCGGCGGCGGCCCGGAACACGGGACGCCGCCGTGGCCGTGACATTAATGCAGCGAAGAAGGCTAAACAAAAAGCAACTTTAAACAAAACAACTTCAAATGGGGAAGTACACACCAGCTGCAAGACATTACAGAGTTTCAACAATAGCTCAACAGTAATTGGTCTGCGCAGATCCCTCAGAGGAGTTTGTTTCCTGTAACCCTTCAAGGCTTGAGTGACAGGAAAATAACTCATTAGACTCTGACCGCCAAACAACTTTAAAAAGAACAACACACCAGCTAAATGTTTAGACAATGTAGCAAAGGACCAATTTCTAACAGAAACATGCTCTAAATACGCTAAAGCTAGCCACACATCCCCGTCTAAATACTCAACATCCCTAGACCCACAAAAGCGCTTCCAGTCCTGCCATGCAGCCGAGTATAGGGCCCATGTTCTGCTAGACAATGAGTTACACAATAACTTAGGCACTATTCCCAAACCAGATCCCATAGGTGACTTGGGCAGGATACCCCCTCTTGATCCGCTCCGGGCGCCAGGGTTCTGAACGTTGTAAACTGTCGGCGAGATAGAGAATCAGCAATTACATTGCTTTGAGCCAGATGTTAAAAGATAGACAACATAGCACTAAATGTCGTAACAATTTAACTACTTCGGGTGATTTGGGTGACAGACAATTTATCGCAAATATAACCCCTTTATTATCTGACCTTAGCTGTATTCTTTTGTTCCTAAAATACTGACCCCATATCACTATGGCAACAACAACAGGAAACAGTTCCAACAATACAATATTTTTAACTAAGCCATTCCTTATCCAAGACTCAGGCCAACATTCTGCAGACCATTTTCCCGCCCAAAACGCCCCATAACCCAATGATCCGGCTGCATCCGTATACAACAGTAATGATTCAGCATCAACAAAATCTTCCTGCCAGACCGACCTACCATTGAAGCGAGACAAGAACTCATGGCCACATGCTTATATCTTCCTTCAACGGTTTAGACAACTGAATGTGCGCATAAGGCGACTTGAGGCCTGAAGTGGACATATATAATCTCCTGGAGAATATGCGGCCCATTGGGATCACTTTAAGTGCAAAGTTTAACAATCCTAAAAGAGACTGCATTTCTTTCAACAATACTTTCCTTTTACTTAAAAATTGCAATAACAACTTCCTTATTCTGGCTAGCTTATCTACTGGGAGACAAAATTCCATGTTTACTGAGTCTATAGAAACGCCCAAGAAATCTAAGCACTGACAAGGGGGAACAGTTTTATCTTCTGCAATGGGAATGCCAAAATCACTAGCAACTAGACGAAATCTACTTAATAACTCTGAACAAGCGCTAGAACCCGCTCTGCCAATAAACAAAAAATCGTCTAAATAATGTATAACACCCCCATCAGGCACCCCTACGCTAACCACCCATTTAACAAATGTAGCAAAGCTTTCAAAATAAAAACATGAGAGGGTGAAACCCATAGGTAAACATTTATCAAAAGTGAAATTACCATCAAAGAAAAAACCCAGTGAATTAAAACCTTCCGGATTGACGGGCAAAAGCTGAAAAGCTGATTTAACATCACTTTTGACAATAATGCACCAGGACCAAAACCTCTTAAAAGACTCAATGCATCCTCAAAGGAAGCATACTCTACAGATGCATTACTTTTGTCCGTCAATGCGTTTAAAGAGTCCCCATCTGGAAAAGATAGATGATGTATTAACCTGAATGAATTTGGTTCCCTCTTGGGCACGATACCCAAAGGGGACACCCTGAAGTCAGGAAAGGGAGGGGCAGGAAACGGACCTGCCACCCTCCCTTCTCTCACCTCCTTAAAAACTTTTTCCTTCACAACATCCTTAAAACGCTGAACAGATTTTAAGTTATCAACAACCACGCAACCTGAACCGGTATATGCCGGTACATGAAAACCATATGCAAAGCAGGTGTAAATTAGGTCAGCCTTCTGTTTGTCTGGGTAGGCTTCTAGCCAAGGGGACATGTTTTGGAGGTTCACTGGCGTCGACGCTTTTAACCACCGTCTTCTGGTGGTGGGCTGCTGAGACGCCTGAGCTGCCTTTTTAAAACAGCGAGACATAGAGTGTTGTCCGCCACAGTGTGCGTATTCGTGGCGATATTTACAGCTGGCTGCCCATTTACACTGGCCCTCGTTGTATGCAAAACAAAATCCTCCTCTGCGAAAACTAGACTGAGTACCCACAGGTTGCTTAGCCATACTTCCTCTTTGAGGTAACATTAAGTTCAGCCACAAACCAACATCTTTTGCACCAAAACGCATATTAGAGTGAACTGCTAACTTCTGAGGAAACATTTCGTCATAGGAAAACCATCCCATGCCACCGAAATGTCTATATGCTTCTAAAATACTATCCAGGTGCTGGAATAAAGCTGAACATAACTCAGGGTGTCTTTCACCAAGGACAGCAGAATAAATACAAAAACCTTGAATCCAATTAAAAATAGATCTGGGCACTTTTTTACGGTCATCCTCCTTATCCTCTTTTTTATCAACTTTAATCATAGGTTCTTTAACCGAAGGGAGCAATGACATAACATCAACAAACTCTTTTTTCCATATTTTCTCTTTCACCGCACTACTCAAATGATAGCCCAGAGGAGAAATTTCACATGTCAGAGCCTCTTTAGCGCATATTTCAGCAATGCCAAAACCTTTCTTCAGACATGGAGGAACAGAGCCCTCTGGATACAAGGTGGGCATCACCGAAACATCCCAAACATTAGCCAGAGGAGGCTTAACCGCAGGACCCTGTGCCAATAAACCACAAAATTGCTTAACTGCAGGGTCAGACATCAATACATTCAATTCAGGAACGGCAGGGTTAACTGCCAACTCACCCACAGCTGATGTAGAGGGTCCTCCTGATCGCTGCGGCGTTGACACTGGAGCTGTAGTAGGAGGAGGCTCAGCGGTGGGATAGTGCCTGGCAAGTGATGCAGAGTGCCCGGAGTGCCTGCTGGAGTGATGACTAGAATGCCTGCTGGAACGACTGGAGTGCCCCCTGGAGCGTCTGCTGTGGCGAGCTCTGTCGGCTTCTCCCTCTGCAGCACCACTAAATTCCCCTTCCTGAGACCGCTCACCGACATCCCGGCTTCTCGAGCGGCTGCTTCCAGGGTTGGGCGACGGAGGCAGTGCTTGGTTAGCTCTTTTACCGCGCCGCCTCCGCTTTGCCGACCTTTCCCCCTTCCGCAGCTCGCTCCCTTCTGGCATCTCCTCCATTACTGCAGCCGCCTGCTCGTCCAGTCTAGGGGGCAGGATGCGGCACCTCACACGAGTAGTGGCACTTTCTTCTTGACCCGGAGCCTCCTCCAGGCACCTCCACAGCCAGGCCTCCCCACCGGAGCTCTCCGCCTTCCGAATCAAGGCAGATAACAGCTCCTCCATCTTGCGGCTGGAACTGGATGTGGGTGGGCGGGACTTCCGGTTGCTATGACGCCTTCTTCCGGTCTTCACTCCGCCCCGGGCTGCCGGACTACACGGACACCGCTGCTCCCACTGCCGCCGCTGCTGCTGGGCTCCGGAACACTCGCGCGACGTCCCTCAGCTCAGCTTGATCGTGCCGCAATCCCGCAGACACCGCTAGGCTCTCTTGGCCGCCGCTCCTTCTTCTCCCGATGCCGCTCTGGATCGCCGCCGCTCCTCAGCTCCCCGCCCCCCACATTAATAAAAAAAAAATAGTGTGTTGGCCCCACGCCTTGCTGGGAGGTATAATTTGGTTCAGATCAATTCTAGAGAACTGGCTCATATACCCCATTTTCCCCAGTGGCTTAAAATGTAACCTCTGTTATACAGTTATAAAATTGTAGAAACTAAATGTGAACAAGGTGCAATGTAAATGTCACCATACAGACACTTACTTGTATAGCAGTCTCTTGTGCTCTGTATGCAGTGCATTATATTCACCCCTGCAACGTACAATTTATAGCGTGTCTACAAGCCCAGCGGGGCTCATTATGATGGAGACTAAAACTTATAAAAGAGTGGGGTAGGGGTTCCCCTGTATTCAGAATGCTGGTGAGTACCAGGCAATGCCCCGTTTGGGATTATTGAATTTCGAGGGTCTGGGGGGCTGTTTGATTTGTATATGTTCACCAATATCCCCCCCCCCCCCCCCCCCCCCGGTATGCTCAGTAACATAGAATATGTTGATAAGGCTAATATAATGAGGCTGTTCCATGTTAGTGAGCATATACAAATCACCCCCCCCCCAGGCAGACTAGTTTAGCTCACCCAAGCCAGTGATAGTGAATACATGGCGGTGAGAACGCTTTCTAGGAGATCCTGTTTGTGCAGCAGAGGTGTCTTTATCCTGCTCTGCATAGACCCTCGAAATTCAATAACCCCAAACGGGGCATTGCCTAGCACTCAACAGCATTCTGAATACAGGGGAACCCCTACCCCACTCTTGTATAAGTTTTAGTCTCCATCATAATGAGCCCCGCTGGGCTTGTAGACACGCTATAAATTGTACGTTGCAAGGGTGAATATAATGCACTGCATACAGAGCACAAGAGGCAGCTATACAAGTAAGTGTCTATTTGAATTGCACCTTGTTCACATTTAGGTTCTACAATTTTATAACTGTATAACAGAGGTTACATTTTAAGCCACTGGGGAAAATGGGGAATATGAGCCAGTTCTCTAGAATTGATCTCACACACAGACACCAGCACACATGTATACAGACACCAGCACACATGTATACACACATACAGACACCAGCACACATGTATACACACATACAGACACCAGCACACATGTATACAGACACCAGCACACATGTATACAGACACCAGCACACATGTATACAGACATACAGACACCAGCACACATGTATACAGACACCAGCACACATGTATACAGACACCAGCACACATGTATACAGACACCAGCACACATGAATACAGACACCAGCACACATGAATACAGACACCAGCACACATGTATACACACATACAGACACCAGCACACATGTATACAGACATACAGACACCAGCACACATGTATACACACATACAGACACCAGCACACATGTATACACACATACAGACACCAGCACACATGTATACAGACATACAGACACCAGCACACATGTATACACACATACAGACACCAGCACACATGTATACAGACACCAGCACACATGTATACAGACACCAGCACACATGTATACACACACCAGCACACGTGTATACACACATACAGACACCAGCACACATGTATACAGACACCAGCACACCAGGGCACGATGAAGTTTGAACTTCTGCAACCTGGAGAAATCACCTGATATCACCTGCAGTCCTATGTAACACCACATAACACAGTGGTATCTCTGAGTACAGATAATGTAGTAGTCACCTGCAGTCCTATGTAACAGCACAGATAACACAGTGATATCTCTGAGTACAGATAATGTAGTAGATGTCACCTGCAGTCCTATGTAACACCACAGATAACACAGTGATATCTCTGAGTACAGATAATGTAGTAGATGTCACCTGCAGTCCTATGTAACAGCACAGATAACACAGTGATATCTCTGAGTACAGATAATGTAATAGTCACCTGCAGTCCTATGTAACACCACAGATAACACTGTGATATCTCTGAGTACAGATAATGTAGATGTCACCTGCAGTCCTATGTAACAGCACAGATAACACAGTGATATCTCTGAGTACAGATAATGTAGTAGTCACCTGCAGTCCTATGTAACACCACAGATAACACAGTGATATCTCTGAGTACAGATAATGTAGATGTCACCTGCAGTCCTATGTAACAGCACAGATAACACAGTGATATCTCTGAGTACAGATAATGTAGTAGTCACCTGCAGTCCTATGTAACACCACAAATAACACAGTGATATCTCTGAGTACAGATAATGTAGTAGATGTCACCTGCAGTCCTATGTAACAGCACAGATATCACAGTGATATCCCTCTGAGTACAGATAATGTAGTAGTCACCTGCAGTCCTATGTAACACCACAGATAACACAGTGATATCTCTGAGTACAGATAATGTAGTAGCTGTCACCTGCAGTCCTATGTAACAGCACAGATAACACAGTGATATCTCTGAGTACAGATAATGTAGATGTCATCTGCAGTCCTATGTAACAGCACAGATAACAGTAATATCTCTGAGTACAGATAATGTAGTAGTCACCTGCAGTCCTATGTAACACCACAGATATCACCGTGATATCCCTCTGAGTACAGATAATGTAGTAGTCACCTGCAGTCCTATGTAACACCACAGATAACACAGTGATATCTCTGAGTACAGATAATGTAGTAGCTGTCACCTGCAGTCCTATGTAACAGCACAGATAACACAGTGATATCTCTGAGTACAGATAATGTAGTAGCTGTCACCTGCAGTCCTATGTAACAGCACAGATAACACAGTGATATCTCTGAGTACAGATAATGTAGTAGCTGTCACCTGCAGTCCTATGTAACAGCACAGATAACACAGTGATATCTCTGAGTACAGATAATGTAGTAGCTGTCACCTGCAGTCCTATGTAACAGCACAGATAACACAGTGATATCTCTGAGTACAGATAATGTAGTAGTCACCTGCAGTCCTATGTAACACCACAGATAACACAGTGATATCTCTGAGTACAAATAATGTAGTAGTCACCTGCAGTCCTATGTAACAGCACAGATAACACAGTGATATCTCTGAGTACAGATAATGTAGATGTCACCTGCAGTCCTATGTAACACCACAGATAACACAGCGATATCTCTGAGTACAGATAATGTAGTAGTCACCTGCAGTCCTATGTAACAGCACAGATAACACAGTGATATCTCTGAGTACAGATAATGTAGTAGTCACCTGCAGTCCTATGTAACACCACAGATAACACAGTGATATCTCTGAGTACAGATAATGTAGTAGTCACCTGCAGTCCTATGTAACACCACAGATAACACAGTGATATCTCTGAGTACAGATAATGTAGATGTCACCTGCAGTCCTATGTAACACCACAGATAACACAGTGATATCTCTGAGTACAGATAATGTAGTAGATGTCACCTGCAGTCCTATGTAACACCACAGATAACACAGTGATATCTCTGAGTACAGATAATGTAGTAGCTGTCACCTCGGGGCGCCCCTACTAAATGATGTTCTACAAAATAAGAAAAGTGTCATACAGTGACTCACAGGTGACGTCTTCTTTGATCTGAGGCGTCACTTTCCCTTTTCCTCTCCATCCGGCCCAGACCTCCAGGATGATTCCTTCCAGATATGTTTCATCTTTTCAGAACCTGCGAGACAAACAATTTAGGCTCCGCACATTTCTAGCAACTTCCTTCCCCTTCTCCCTCCTGTCGGCTCCCAAAGTAACTGCGCTATGTAGGATGCCTCCTGTATGTAGGATCCCCTGCTGTGCCTCCTGTATGTAGGATCCCCCGCTGTGCCCCCTGTATGTAGGATCCCCTGCTGTGCCCCCTGTATGTAGGATCCCCTGCTGTGCCCCCTGTACGTAGGATCCCCTGCTGTGCCCCCTGTATGTAGGATCCCCTGCTGTGCCCCCATGAGCTAATAATGCCCCCAGAGGTGCCCTCATGAATTAATAATGCCCCCAGAGGTGGTCCCCATGAACTAATAATGACCCCAGAGGTACCCCCATACACTAATAATGCCCCCAGAGGTGCCCCCATATACTAATAATGCCCCCAGAGGTGCCGCCATGAGCTAATAATGCCCCCAGAGGTGCCCCCATATACTAATAATGCCCCCAGAGGTGCCCCCATGAGCTAATAATGCCCCCAGAGGTGCCCCCATATACTAATAATGCCCCCAGAGGTGCCCCCATGAACTAATAATGCCCCCAGAGGTGCCCCCATGAACTAATAATGCACCCAGAGGTGGCCCCCATGAACTAATAATGCCCCCAGAGGTACCCCCATACACTAATAATGCCCCCAGAGATGCCCCCATATACTAATAATGCCCCCAGAGTTGCCCCCATGAACTAATAATGCCCCCAGAGGTGCCCCCATACACTAATAATGCCTCCAGAGATGCCCCCATATACTAATAATGCCCCCAGAGGTGCCCCCATGAACTAATAATGCCCCCAGAGTTGCCCCCATGAACTAATAATGCCCCCAGAGGTGCTCCCATATACTAATAATGCCCCCGGAGGTGCCCCCATGAACTAATAATGCCCCCAGAGGTGCCCCCATGAACTAATAATGCCCCCAGAGGTGCCCCCCATATACTAATAATGCCCCCAGAGGTGCCCCCATACACTAATAATGCCCCCAGAGGTGCCCCCATATACTAATAATGCCCCCAGAGGTGCCCCCATATACTAATAATGCCCCCAGAGGTGCCCCCATATACTAATAATGCCCCCAGAGGTGCCCCCATATACTAATAATGCCCCCATATACTAATAATGCCGCCAGAGGTGCCCCCAAATACTAATAATGCCCCCAGAGGTGCCCCCCATGAGCTAATAATGCCCCCAAAGGTGCCCCCATATACTAGTAATGCCCCCAGAGGTGCCCCCATATACTAATAATGCCCCCAGAGGTGCCCCCATATACTAATAATGCCCCCAGAGGTGCCCCTAAAAAAAACAAACATCCTACTCACCTAATCGGCGCTGTGCAGGCAGCAGCTCTTCCTCCTCTTCGGGCTCCATCTTGCTAGCCGCAGGGACGAGACTTCCGGCAGACGTGATGACGTCACATGATCACGCCTGCGGGAGAGGTCACGTCCCGGCCTCCCATAGGCTGCTGGTATGAAGTGCCGGCAGCCTATGGGAGAGAATACAGGAGGAGGACGCTGACAGGTCCTTCTCCTGTATTCTGATCGCTTTAATGTTCCGCCCGCTCAATGTGCTCACTGGGCGGGCGGAACATCGAAGCGATCAGTGCATCCCGAGAAGCTGCGCGGCTGCAGCTTCTCGGGATGCTCAAAAACAGGTGGCAAGGGGGGCCGTGCGAGCCCCCCTAGCGTAGAGGACGGGGGGCAGCGGCCGGCGGGTCCCCCCCCCCATGTCTCTTAGGGTCCGGGCCCCATACGGCAGTACCACTTGTACTGCCCTATCGGCGGCCCTGTCCGCAGGTAGCTTCTTTATCCAGGGATCAGCGCCGTCTGAGCTCCCAGCGCTGTGTCTCTGCTTAAATTCAAAACGAATTTCCCACATTTTTCCAAACAGCCAATCACAGCTGATCACTGCTCCTATTTCTTTTCCCGCTCGACCGTTGATCCAATCAGCTGATAGTAACAGCTGTTCAGCCGAATCTTCTAGAACCGGACCGATCCATCTGTGAGGGGACAGACCAAGTCTGCCCATACTGTATGTCCCATACAAAAAAGGGGGGGGGGGCTGCAATTCCGTGTGTCCCCCCAATAATATGGGGGGGCCCTTAGCATAGTATACAGTTGGATGAGGAGATGTTTCCGGTCTCTTCCTGAGGTAACCGTACATAGTATACAGGTGGATGGGGAGATGTTTCCGGTCTCTTCCTGAGGTAACCGTACATAGTGTACAGGTGGATGGGGAGATGTTTCCGGTCTCTTCCTGAGGTAACGGTACATAGTGTACAGGTGGAGGGGGAGATGTTTCCGGTCTCTTCCTGAGGTAACCGTACATAGGGTACAGGGGGATGGGGAGATGTTTCCGGTCTCTTCCTGAGGTAACCGTACATAGTGTACAGGTGGAGGGGGAGATGTTTCCGGTCTCTTCCTGAGGTAACCGTACATAGGGTACAGGGGGATGGGGAGATGCGCCCAGTCTCTTCCTGAGGTAACCGTACATAGTATACAGGTGGATGTGGAGATGTTTCCGGTCTCTTCCTGAGGTAACCGTACATAGTATACAGGTGGAGGGGGAGATGTTTCCGGTCTCTTCCTGAGGTAACCGTACATAGTGTACAGGTGGAGGGGGAGATGTTTCCGGTCTCTTCCTGAGGTAACCGTACATAGTATACAGGAGGAGGGGAGATGTTTCCGGTCTCTTCCTGAGGTAACCGTACATAGTGTACAGGTGGATGGGGAGATGTTTCCGGTCTCTTCCTGAGGTAACCGTACATAGTATACAGGTGGATGTGGAGATGTTTCCGGTCTCTTCCTGAGGTAACCGTACATAGTATACAGGTGGATGTGGAGATGTTTCCGGTCTCTTCCTGAGGTAACCGTACATAGTGTACAGGTGGAGGGGGAGATGTTTCCGGTCTCTTCCTGAGGTAACCGTACATAGTGTACAGGTGGATGGGAGATGTTTCCGGTCTCTTCCTGAGGTAACCGTACATAGTATACAGGTGGATGGGGAGATGTTTCCGGTCTGTTCCTGAGGTAACCGTACATAGTATACAGGGGGATAGGGAGATGTTTCTGGTCTCTTCCTGAGGTAACCGTACATAGTATACAGGTGGATGTGGAGATGTTTCCGGTCTCTTCTCTGAGGTAACCGTACATAGTATACAGGTGGATGGGGAGAGGTTTCCGGTCTCTTCCTGAGGTAACCGTACATAGTATACAGGTGGAGGGGGAGATGTTTCCGGTCTCTTCCTGAGGTAACCGTACATAGTATACAGGTGGATGGGGAGATGTTTCCTGTCTCTTCCTGAGGTAACCGTACATAGTATACAGGTGGATGGGGAGATGTTTCCGGTCTCTTCCTGAGGTAACCGTACATAGTATACAGGTGGATGGGGAGATGTTTCCGGCCTCTTCCTGAGGTAACCGTACATAGTGTACAGGTGGATGGGAGATGTTTACGGTCTCTTCCTGAGGTAACCGTACATAGTATACAGGGGGATGGGGAGATGTTTCCGGTCTCTTCCTGAGGTAACCGTACATAGTGTACAGGTGGATGGGGAGATGTTTCCGGTCTCTTCCTGAGGTAACCGTACATAGTGTACAGGTGGATGGGGAGATGTTTCCGGTCTCTTCTTGAGGTAACCGTACATAGTATACAGGTGGATGGGGAGATGTTTCCGGTCTCTTCCTGAGGTAACCGTACATAGTGTACAGGTGGATGGGGAGATGTTTCCGGTCTCTTCCTGAGGTAACCGTACATAGTATACAGGTGGAGGGGGAGATGTTTCCGGTCTCTTCCTGAGGTAACCGTACATAGTGTACAGGTGGAGGGGGAGATGTTTCCGGTCTCTTCCTGAGATAACCGTACATAGTATACAGGTGGAGGGGGAGATGTTTCCGGTCTCTTCCTGAGGTAACCGTACATAGTATACAGGTGGAGGGGGAGAGGTTTCCGGTCTCTTCCTGAGGTAACCGTACATAGTATACATGGGGATGGGGAGATGTTTCCGGTCTCTTCCTGAGGTTCCCGTACATAGTGTACAGGTGGATGGGGAGATGTTTCTGGTCTCTTCCTGAGGTAACCGTATGCGATGCCCTGGCCCCTGGGGGCCACTTCCGCAGTGCTGGTGTTATGAGCGGGCAATGACCGGGGCAGCTGCAGGGGTTATACTTGTCACGGTATAGGCCTGAGGGCGGCACAGCTGTAGGGCCGGTCTGTGGAATCTGCGGGTGATGATGGGCATGCGATTCTTCGCTGCACCTAGTCAGGGCACCAGTTAGTGGACACCAATGCCAGGGTTCAGTAACAGCGGTTTTATTATAGATGAGGTAACTAGTAGCAACAGTTCTGTCCGGATGCAACCGGGGATATATCAGGCTTTGACAAATAAGCAGGAGTGGTGCTGCATAGGCTGTGAGAATACGTGCCGGATGATGGGAGTAGGAGTATGAGAGAAATAGCGTTGCTGGGTGGATTAGCTTGAGAATAATACTTGCTGTGAATCCTTGTAGCGATGAGGAGAGATAACGGAATGACACCCAGATGAGAGAAGGAACTCCGGACACTTGAGCAGGCAGATACAGCCGAAGACTTGAATACAGCAGAGCACTCGATCCACAACTCCTCTGAGGCAGGAGAGGGACGACACACACAACCTCCTTGCTCAGCAGCAAGGGGAAGACTAACTTGTTATGGAGGAAGTGGGAGGTCACATGGTTGCTCCTGGCCAGAGCTAGTCGGCCATTGGAGGAAGGTCACGTGATCAACAGCCTTGCATACCACTGTACAATGCAATAATACACAGGAATACATGAGAATACACATTACTAGAGAATACTAGGGGAAAACCAGCAGCAGTTGCAGTGCAAACACTTACCAGAACAGGCATTGACACAGCAAGAGAAATGGCCATAATAGGAGTAGTAGTCTGCATGTTCTGGGACACTGCATACCTCCCTAGCAAATTTGAGCCGACCTCGGCGAATCTAGAAGGCAGCAACCATGAATAGACTGGACAATCAAACAACAGGAATGAATGATGAAAGTGAGTGTGATGAGGTGTGTGTTTCCCACGCCCAAGGCACAGGTGAGAAGAGAGAGAGGATGAGAAACCCTAGTGGCAGGACTTCACCTAGGGGTGCCTAACGTACTCTGGCGACCAGGTAGCTAGTGCGTGAACCATCTGACGTGTAAGCCAAGACAACTTAACTGCTGGCGGGTGACCCTCAATATTCCAGCCAGTTAGACAGTAGGTTTTCTGTTAAATGTGTTACCCTACTGGAGGAGAACGTGAAGACCTGTGTACTATCTTGGCGTGTTTGTGAAATGTCTTGGATACCTGAAAGAGAATAGAACAAAATAATAAAAGCAAGCATACATCTGGGCGCCCATGCATACGGGTCAATCATACAACACAATTACTCAATAGGCCAAACACACGAAAGGGTATCCAAGGTGCAATATGTATGGACCAGTGTGAATGTTAAGTAAGACTATGTGTGATTACTACTGTGTTGGGACAAGACAGAGGTGAACAAATACTGGAAACAAAAGGAAGGGAAACACAAGGGACAACAAATACTGCGAGGTCTTGAGGAGAACTGGCTCACATGAATCTGAATGAAACCTGAGAGAAATCTGAATGAAAATCTGAGAAAAATCTGCATACAAACTGGCTCAACTAAATCTTTCCAGCTGTAGATATAATAATAATACACAATAATGAGACTGGATGAGAAAATACACTCCTACATAAACTGGACTTTCTCTGAGGTATATGTAAACTGACTTCTCTTACTCAGAGGAGGAGCTATCTGTCTTAGACACTGGAAAATATACTGTTTTACAAAAGAGGCGCTCTACTCTGAGGCAATCTATGTAACCTTGCGCTTACTCAGAGGAGGAAATACAAAGACTTCGATAACACTGGAATACAATAGTACAATAAGTGCAATAATGAAATAAGTGCAATAATACCCTGTGTGGAACACACAATCACAGGAAAGTGCATTAGGAAGGAATGGGTTAAGTGTCTCTGTTAGGTAGAGTCTCTTTTAGGCAATTAGACATCGTCCATGTAAAAGGCTCTGGGACAGGCACTAGAGAACCTTTTGTTATGGTAAGTGTCCATCAGCTCATGGCTGGTTAGTACAGGGAACTTGGTCAGGAGGACCAGGCACGAACCTTGAACGTTGCATAGCAGGAACCTGAAACAATTAAACAGTTAGACAACAGAAACAGTTAAGGACTCATCTCTGTAGCGGAGTGGAGGAATTCCTCTGGTAGAGCGCTCAGACCGTCTCAGCGGAGGATCCTCTTCAACAGTGATTGGTGCAGGTACAGGTGGAAGATCACCCCCAGTGTCTGGTTGTAGAGATGGAGTTGTTGGAGGCACAATTGGAAGTGGAGGGGCCACTGGAATGTGTACAGGGACCGCTGGATAGCCTATGGCCATGAGGAACGGTTCAACTTGGAACATTTCTTCCAGAGAGAGAGGTTTAGCTGGAGCTGCTGGGGGAGCCGGAGGTGTGGATGCAGGTACCGGACACGGTGCTGTAAGGCCCTGTAGGTCCTCCTTAGTGCAACGTTTTATCCTATTCCGGTGCACCGTCTGTGGGGCTAGCCCTGGCTTTTTTACTTCATACACATCAGTCTCTGGGTAAGGGATAGAAGAGATGACATAGGGCTCAGGCTCCCAAAGGCTTTCAAGTTTGTGAGAGCGATGATATTTCTTTAGCCAAACTTTATCTCCCACTTGTAGTGGTGTGGCATTCGCCCTTTGGTTGTAGGCATCCTCTTGGCGCTGCTGAGCTTCCCCCATCCTCCGGTCAACAATTTACCGGGCATCCTGGATTCTCCTCTGATGCTCCCGAACCCAGTCAGTTTCAGGTAGGGGGTTGAAGGTGTCAGGAGCTTGGACTCCAAGAGCACGGTCCTGAGGAAGTTGGCCTTGGCGGCCGAACATCAGGTAGAACGGGGAGTAGCCAGTGGAACAATGAGTGGTATTGTTATAGATCTCCACTAATTCATCCAACAAGTGGGGCCACTCTACTCTCTTCGTCACTGAAGCCGTTCGGAGCATGTTGATAAAGACCTGGTTAACTTTTTCACACAGACCATTCCCTTGAGGGTGATAGGCCGTGGTACGGAGCTTCTTACATTCATGGTAGGCACACAGCTCCTGGAAAAGTTGCGACTCGAAGGCCGGACCCCGGTCCGTCAGCAGAGACTCTGGGCACCCATAGTGCTTTACATACTCCTTGTAAAAAGTAAGGGCGGTGGTCTTGGCGGTCAAGTCCCTGACAGGTACCACGACTACCCACTTGGAGTAATGGTCGACCATGGTGAGGGCGTAGGTATACCCGCATCTTGTAGGGGCCAGCTTCACATGGTCCAGGGCGACTAGCTGATTCGGCCGGTGGGAGGTGATTGGATGTAAAGGGGCCCTGACTTCTCTTCCCCCAGCTTTGGAGATATTACAGGCAGGGCACTCGGCACACCAGTTCTCGATGTCAGCCCTCATCCCGATCCAGTAGAACCGCTGTCGGATAGTGGCCTCCGTCTTGTGTACCCCGAAATGACCGGACCGGTCATGGTAGGCATCTAGCACCATCTTAGCGTCTCGTCGGGGAATGAGGATCTGGTGACACCTCTCCCCGGAGACCGGGTCAAGAGAGTTCCGCAGGATCAGTCCCTTCTGTAGGAAGAGCCTCTTTCTTTGCCTCCAGAGTCGCCTTAGCTCGACATCAGGATAGGGCCTCTTTATCCGCATGGGGACCCGACCAGTAGAGAGGTAGTCATAGATCTCCCCCAGGACGCGGGACTCTTAATGGATGGTCTGCCACCTGGCCAAGTCTTGCGGGGCCCTAGGTGGAGGCGAAGGCGTTTCAGGCCTAGCTGCATCAATAGCACTCTGGGTAGCGAACCTTTGGTAGAAGGGAGGCATTTCTACATCTTCCCAATCGCTGTCCTCTGGGGCCTCTTCGCCCTTGGGTAGTCGGGACAGGAGGTCTGCATTGACGTTAGCCTTGCCACTGCGGTACTTAATTTCAAACTGGAAATTGGCCAGTCGAGAAGCCCACCGCTGTTCCAGGGCACCCAGCCGAGCAGTGTTGAGATGCGCCAACGGGTTGTTATCCGTATAGATGGTAACAGGGGTGGCAGCCAGGTAGTCCTTGAACTTTTCGGTGACGGCCCACACTAGGGCTAGTAACTCCAACTTGAAGGAGCTATAATTGTTGTCGTTCTTTTCAGCGCCCCGAAGACTCCGGCTGGCATAAGCTACAACTCTCTCTTGGCCATCTTGAACCTGGGACAGCACAGCTCCCAGGCCTTGGAAGCTGGCGTCCGTGTAGAGCCGGAAAGGAAGGTTATAGTCTGGGTAGGCCAGGATAGGAGGCGTAGTCAACAGGCGTTTCAGGGTTTGAAAGGCAACCTCCTGCCATTCGGACCACTCGACGGGGAGCCGTCGGTTGTAGCTTTCTCGAGGGCAACCCCGGAGTAACTCATTGAGGGGCTTGGCCACTTGGGCAAAGTGGGGAATGAAGCGGCGGTAATAGCCGGCAAATCCCAGAAAACTTCTCACCTCCTTGACGGTCTTAGGGGTATCCCAGTGTTCCACAGCCGAGATCTTCTCTGGATCGGGTTGTATCCCCTCAGCACTCACAACATGCCCCAGATAGTTCACTTGGGGTTTGAGAAGGTGGCACTTGGAAGGCTTGATTTTCAGGCCGTGATCGATTAGGACCTGGAACACTTCAGCCAGATGATGGACGTGATCTTCGTAGGTACGTGAATAGACAATCACATCATCTAGGTAGAGCAGGACACTCTGAAAGTTGAGATGGCCGAGACACCTTTCCATCAACCGCTGGAAGGTAGCGGGGGCGTTGCACAGACCGAAGGGCATGCTGGTGAATTCAAAGAGCCCCATGGGGGTGGTGAAGGCCGTCTTCTCACGGTCTTCGGTGCCATGGGCACCTGCCAGTACCCACTGGTGAGGTCCAAGGTGGAGAAGTAGGCGGCTGACCCCAAAGCAGCAATAGACTCTTCGATCCGGGGCAAAGGATAGGCATCCTTGTGGGTGATTGTGTTTATCTTCCTATAATCCACGCAGAACCGGATGTTACCGTCTTTCTTTTTCACAAGGACAATAGGGGCAGCCCACGGACTCTGACTTTCTTGGATAACGTTAGAGTCTTTCATCTCCTTGAGCAGTTTCTTGACCTGCTGATAGCTGGCAGGGGGGATTGGCCGATGTTTCTCTTTGATAGGCAAATGGTCCCCAGTGTTGATCCGATGCTGGACCAGATTGATCTTTCCGAAATCGAGGGAGTGTTTGCTGAAGGCCTCGTGATACCTTTTGGCCACCTTGAGGATGCCGTGGAGGTATTCAAGTGGGGTATTGGCATCGCCAATATGGAGCTCGTCCCACCAAGGGGCGAGAGCCCTGTTTGAGTCCCTTTGAGTGCCACGGATGGATCTCTGATAGGCAATGGTCTCCTCACAGACGATGTCCTCAGGCTCGAGTTGGTATAGCATGGCCACGGTGGTGAACTTGGGTAGGTCAGCTGGGGAGTCTCCAAGGTTCACCAGACGGACAGGGACCTGACCATTGGAGACGGTCACCAGGCTTCTAGCGGCCCTGACAAGAGGTTGCCCCTCAATTTCAATAGCATCCAGAAGGGCCACATAGTCAGCATTGTTAAGGCCCGGACGGACCCTGCACCAGATGAGGAACTCACTGTTAGCTGGGATAATGATCGGACGAGCATCTCTAGTGCGGACACGGCAGATTTCTCCTCGAGGATTGGCAAACTTCCGCTGAGCGGTGAGCACTTTAATGGTCTTCTGGACGGCTTGCCTGTACTGAGGAGAAGCACAAGACATAGAGGCATTCAAGGCATCCAACACTTCAGTGAATACATGACGGATAATATTCATGCCTAATACCACGGTCCCACTATCTCCCTGAGCCTCAGTAACAATGATACCCTGACGTGCTAGCTCTTGCTTCCCTATGCAGACAGTGGGTTCCCAGTAACCTAGTTGCACAATAGGACGACCATTACTAGCAATAAGTTTCAGACGGTATTTCTCAACTGGACCTAGGGTTCTCAGATCCCAATGTTCTTCAAACACATGCCTCGGGATAGTGGTAACCTGGGAACCTGTATCTACCAGAGCCTCCAGGGGGACTCCGTCCACCCAGAGAGTCACATGCGGGCATTGTGAGAGGAACCTTGAGAACCACTGTGCTTCCTGCGGGCCTGGATCTCGACCTCCTGGGTGTTGGCCCTCGGACCCAGGGGTAGCCCGTTTAACTGATAGCATTGGGAGCGGTAGTGTCCATGTCGCCTACAGTGGCGGCAATAGGGGCGCTCAGGGGATCTAAGTCTCTGTGGAGGAGGCCGATCGGGAACTGCATACTCAGGGCAGGGGTCCTGTGGTGGTGGAGGTGTTGGATAGGCCCCTTGTAGCCCCCTTAGGGCTTGGCAGAGAGAGTCAACCACTTGCGTAAGGAGAGCAGGAATCGCTGGTGAGCTAGCCGGGATAGACTGTTGGGCAGCTTGTATAGCGGAAACCGGCGGAACCATAGTGGGCACTGGAAGTGAGGGTATAGATCCCACCGGGTCCGGGCAATCTGAACCTGGAGTACAGCTGGCACAGGGATTGTCAATGCCAACCACCCTCAGAGCCAGAGTCTTGAAGTCCAGGAAAGGCATTGTAGGGTTTTGGGCAGCTAGCATACGCAATTGGCTCTGGATGAGTCTAGAGTCCACCCCCTCTATGAAGCGGTCAGTGATCATACTCTCCACAGCCGAGGGGTCTATGGTATCAACCTGTCTCAGGGCCCGGTAGGCAGATTGGAGTGCTAGTGCATAGTCTCTGAGGGTCTCACCTGGCCTTTGTCGTCGGTCATAAAACTTAAGGCGGACCTCCGTGGGTGACTGTACCTCAAATTCTTTACTCAGCCGGGCCAGGATCTGTTGTACATTAGCTTTCTCCGTAGCTGGCCATGACCGCACCTCCTCTGCAGCGGGACCCTCCAGTTGTCTTAGCAGCAACTGCACCTGCTGAGTGGGAGAGAGTGAGACAAGTTCAAGGGTGCGGGACATTTTTTCCTTGAAATCAGCCAAAGTGTGGGGTTCTCCTTTATAACAGGGAAGGTTGTTGGGCCCAATGAAGAACGGAACCGCTGCAGTAGCCATAGCAACGGGAGCCGCGGGTGGCGCCCGGGCCATCGGCGGACTGCCGGACCCGTCAGAGTCACTGTGATGGCCGGTGGACATGATGAGGGGTTCTGGTGCAAAGCGCCTGGAAGAAAGCAGAGGCGAGGAGAGCTTGCGGGAACAGCAGGCACCGATAGGCAGGGTGTCCGGGGCCGGGGAGGGATAGGCCGGAAGTCAGCACCAACACTTCCGGTGGTCCGGGCACAATCTCCTTCCTTCCTGCAACAGAGGCTTGGATACTGCAGGGCCGGGGCGGAGCTGGGGCGGAGCGAAGACGGTGCGTCACCAGCTGACTTGACTTCTTAGCAGGCCGCAGCGCGGCAATAGCAGAGTCTCTGAGGATGATGAGAGGTAGCAAATATGAACACCGCGGGGTGTACGTATCCTGTTCGTGATGCCAAAAATGCGATGCCCTGGCCCCTGGGGGCCACTTCCGCAGTGCTGGTGTTATGAGCGGGCAATGACCGGGGCAGCTGCAGGGGTTATACTTGTCACGGTATAGGCCTGAGGGCGGCACAGCTGTAGGGCCGGTCTGTGGAATCTGCGGGTGATGATGGGCATGCGATTCTTCGCTGCACCTAGTCAGGGCACCAGTTAGTGGACACCAATGCCAGGGTTCAGTAACAGCGGTTTTATTATAGATGAGGTAACTAGTAGCAACAGTTCTGTCCGGATGCAACCGGGTATATAGCAGGCTTTGACAAATAAAGCAGGAGTGGTGCTGCATAGGCTGTGAGAATACGTGCCGGATGATGGGAGTAGGAGTATGAGAGAAATAGCGTTGCTGGGTGGATTAGCTTGAGAATAATACTTGCTGTGAATCCTTGCAGCGATGAGGAGAGATAACGGAATGACACCCAGATGAGAGAAGGAACTCCGGACACTTGAGCAGGCAGATACAGCCGAAGACTTGAATACAGCAGAGCACTCGATCCACAACTCCTCTGAGGCAGGAGAGGGACGACACACACAACCTCCTTGCTCAGCAGCAAGGGGAAGACTAACTTGTTATGGAGGAAGTGGGAGGTCACATGGTTGCTCCTGGCCAGAGCTAGTCGGCCATTGGAGGAACCATGGTTACAGGTCACGTGATCAACAGCCTTGCATACCACTGTACAATGCAATAATACACAGGAATACATGAGAATACACATTACTAGAGAATACTAGGGGAAAACCAGCAGCAGTTGCAGTGCAAACACTTACCAGAACAGGCATGGACACAGCAAGAGAAATGGCCATAATAGGAGTAGTAGTCTGCATGTTCTGGGACACTGCACGTACATAGTATACAGATGGATGGGGAGATGTTTCCGGTCTCTTCCTGAGGTAACCGTACATAGTGTACAGGGGGATGGGGAGATGTTTCTGGTCTCTTCCTGAGGTAACCGTACATAGTGTACAGGTGGATGGGGAGATGTTTCCGGTCTCTTCCTGAGGTAACCGTATATAGTATACCAGTGGATGGGGAGATGTTTCCGGTCTCTTCCTGAGGTAACCGTACATAGTATACAGGGGGATGGGGAGATGTTTCCGGTCTCTTCCTGAGGTAACCGTACATAGTGTACAGGTGGATGGGGAGATGTTTCCGGTCTCTTCCTGAGGTAACCGTACATAGTATACAAATGGATGGGGAGATGTGTCCGGTCTCTTCCTGAGGTAACCGTACATAGTATACAAATGGATGGGGAGATGTGTCCGGTCTCTTCCTGAGGTAACCGTACATAGTATACAGGTGGATGGGGAGATGTTTCCGGTCTCTTCCTGAGGTAACTGTACATAGTGTACAGGCGGATGGGGAGATGTTTCCGGTCTCTTCCTGAGGTAACCGTACATAGTGTACAGGCGGATGGGGAGATGTTTCCGGTCTCTTCCTGAGGTAACCGTACATAGTATACCAGTGGATGGGGAGATGTTTCCGGTCTCTTCCTGAAGTAACCGTACATAGTGTACAGGTGGATGAGGAGATGTTTCCGGTCTCTTCAAGTCAGGGCCTAGTGTTAGCCGGTATAAAATGGCTAACACTAACCCCCACCCTAGTGGTCCTGGATCGTCAAAATTGGCGCTCCTGGACTGGACGGCAGCAGGCTGGTATTATTAGGCTGGGGAGGGCCAAAACAAATGGCCCTTCCCACCCTGGTGTTACTAGGCTGTTGTTGCTTGGTTTTTAACCCGGCTGGTTAGGGAAATATTCTTTTTAAATAAATAAATAATTTTAAAAAACGCATAGGGTTCCCTCTATTTTCATAACCAGCCGGGTTAAAAACCAAGCAACAGCGGCCTAGTAACACCAGGGTGGGAAGGGCCATTTGTTTTGGCCCTCCCCAGCCTAATAATACTAGCCTGCTGCCGTCCAGTCCAGGAGCGCCATATTTGATGCTCTGGGACCACTGGCAACTGGCTCTTCCGAGTACCCTGGTGGCATTGGGTACTGGGGTAATATTAGGGTGGGGGCTAGTGTTAGTCATTTTATACCGGCTAACACTAGGCCCTGACTTAGTAATGGATTCCGTCTATCAGACAGCTGCCACTACTAAGTCTGAAAGTAAAGATTAATAAAACACGACACAATAGAGAAAAGTATTATATTTAAAAAAAAAGAACACCCCCACTCCCCTTGTTGACCATTTTATTAAAAAAAACAATGCTGGTCATCGACATAGTCCAACGAATCAGACGTAATCCACAGGATACCGATATCTGAAAAACAAAAGGGAAAAACACACAGAAAAAGGCCAGGAGCAGAACACCCATCATTGTGACAGATGTTCTGCACCTTACAGTAAGCAGCATCTAAGCAGATGCTGCTTACAGACTTACACACAAGGGGTTAAGTATGGATGCATGGCATTCACACTTAACCCTTTTTGTGCCAGACTGAAAAATGGGGCCCCCAGGGGTTAAGTGAGGATGCATGGCATCCTCAACTAACCCTATGGGGGCCACATTGAAGTCACAATGTACCCATCCCAGCAAGGAAGGGGTTAATTGTCCCCTTTTGTTGCTGGGATGGGCACAGTACTGGGGGGAGAAGGGGGGCCCTACCTATACTCACCCCAGACGTGTTTTATCTTCAGCAGAACCTGGCACACTGAGATACAAGTCTGCCAGGTTCTGCCTCTTTGTAGCTGGAGCCGCTGAATCTGCGGCTACATCCGGGACACTCCTACAGCTGCTGATTGGCAGCTGATTGTCCGCTGATGAAGCAGTGTCCCTGCAAAGACTGAAGAGCGGAGAGAAGACTGGACTGTAAGTTAACTCTCCCTCTCCTCTCCTCCCCCCAATGGAGCATAGTCTGGTCCACAGGGGTTTCATTTATCCCCCGGTTGACCAGACTGTGCCGCTCTGCAGCTTTCCTAACGTCAGGGATCCCCCCAGCACCCTTCGCATGCTTGGGGAGGGTGCTGGGGGGATCCTTGATGAGGGAGCTCATAGGTGAGCAGGGGGCCAGCAGGGGTATTCTCCTGGGCTGCCGTTCCTCAGTACAGCAGCAATATCAGCCTCCAGCTGCCCCTGCTCCCCGCTACTGCTGATGGCAGAGGGATCAACCCTGATGCCCCCCGGCAGGAGGCCAGGCAGGAGCAGCAGTAGCCAACATGGAGGCCAGGCAGGAGCAAC
Source organism: Dendropsophus ebraccatus (assembly GCF_027789765.1). NCBI lineage: Eukaryota > Metazoa > Chordata > Amphibia > Anura > Hylidae > Dendropsophus > Dendropsophus ebraccatus. The sequence goes on from NC_091455.1 coordinate 157,942, forward strand.
AGTAGCCAACATGGAGGCCAGGCAGGAGCAACAGTAGCCAACATGGAGGCCAGGCAGGAGCAACAGTAGCCAATATGGAGGCAAGGCAGGAGCAACAGTAGCCGACAAGGAGGCAAGGCAGCAGCAACAGTAGTCATTATGGAGGCCAGGCAGGAGCAACAGTAGTCAACATGGAGGCCAGGCAGGACCAACAGTACTCAACATGGAGGCGAGCCAGGAGCAACAGTAGCCAACATGGAGGCTGGGCAGGAGCAACTGTAGCCAGCATGGAGTCCAGGCAGGAGCAACAGTACTCAACATGGAGGCCAGGCAGGAGCAACAGTGGCCAGCATGGAGGCCAGGCAGGAGCAACAGTACTCAACATGGAGGCCAGGCAGGAGCAACAGTACTCAACATGGAGGCCAGGCAGAAGCTATAGTACTCGACATGGAGTCCAGGCAGGAGAAACAGTACTCAACATGGAGGCCAGGCAGGAGCAACAGTAGTCAACATGGAGGCCAGGCAGGACCAACAGTAGCCAACATGGAGGCCAGGAAGGAGCAACAGTAGTGAACATGGAGGCCAGGCAGGAGCTATAGTACTCAACATGGAGTCCAGGCAGGTGCAACAGTACTCAACATGGAGGCCAGGCAGGAGCAACTGTAGCCAACATGGAGTCCAGGCAGGAGCAACAGTACTCAACATGGAGGCAAGGCAGGAGCAACAGTAGCCAGCATGGAGGCCAGGCAGGAGCAACAATACTCAACATGGAGGCCAGGCAGGAGCAACAGTACTCAACATGGAGGCCAGACAGGAGCAACAGTACTCAACATGGAGGCCAGGCAGGAGCTATAGTACTCAACATGGAGTCCAGGCAGGAGCAACAGTACTCAACATGGAGGCCAGGCAGGAGCAACAGTAGTCAACATGGAGGCCAGACAGGAGCAACAGTAGCCAACATGGAGGCCAGGCAGGAGCAACAGTAGTCAACATGGAGGCCAGGCAGGAGCAACAGTAGTCAACATGAACTCCAGGCATGATCAACAGTAGTTTAAATGGAGGCCAGGCAGGAGCAACAGTAGTCAAAATGGAGGCCAGGCAGGAGCAACAGTAGTCAAAATGGAGGCCAGTACAGGAGCAACAGTAGTTAAAACGGAGGGCAGGCAGGAGCAACAGTAGCCAACATGGAGGCCAGGCAGGAGCAGCAGTAGGCAACATGGAGGCCAGGCAGGACCAATAGTAGCCAACATGGAGGCCAGGCAGGGGCAACAGTAGCCAACATGGAGGCCAGGCAGGACCAACAGTAGCCAACATAAAGGCCAGGCAGGAGCAACAGTAGTCAACATGGAGGCCAGGCAGAATGAACAGTAGTTAAAATGGAGGCAAGGCAGGAGCAACAGTAGTCAACATGGAGGCCAGGCAGGAGCAACAGTAGTCAACCTGGAGGCCAGGCAGGAGCAACAATAGCCAACATGGAGGCCAGGCAGGAGCAGCAGTACTCAACAGTACTCAACATGGAGGCCAGGCAGGAACAGCAGTAGCCAACATGGAGGCCAGGCAGGAGCAACAGTAGTCAACATAGAGGCCAGTGAAGGTCCAGCAGTAGCCAACATGGAAGCAAGGGCAGGCACAGCAGTAGTCAACATGCAGGCCAGTGAAGGTCCAGCAGTAGCAAACATGGAGGCAAGGGCAGGCACAGCAGTAGTCAACATGGAGGCAAGGGCAGGCAAAGCAGTAGTCAACATGGAGGGCAGTGAAGGCCCAGCAGTAGCCAACATGGAGGCCAGGGCAGGAGCAGCAGTAGTCAACATAGAGGCCAGTACAGGAGCGGCAGTAGCCAACATGGAGGCCAGTGAAGACCCAGCAGTAGCAAACATGGAGGCCAGGGCTGGAGGGGCGGGAGCCAACATGGAGGCCAGGGCAGCGGCAGCAGAAGCCAACATGGAGGCCAGGGCATGAGCGGCAGTAGCCAATATGGAGGCCAGGGCAGGAGTGGCAGGAGCCAACATGGAGGCCAGGGCAGGAGTAGCAGTTGTAATGGGTTGACATGAGCAGCGGAAGCAGAATAATGAGGCCCATGGACAGGCGAGAGGTAGCAGGGCAGCAGCAGCAGGAATGGTGGAATGACCAGTAAGGTCTAGTTCACATATAGGCCATAATATAAGCAGAAAAGTTCCTACATAATATAAGCAGAAAAGGTCCTACAAAAGGTCCTAAGCAGAAAAGGTCCTACAACAGGACCAATTCCTACTCTGTGGTATCAGGAGCAGGTGTCACAAAGTCCGAAAGCATATGAACATGCGCTTAGCCATTTCCACCAGGGAGTGGGAAGGAGTCCACAGCATACTGCCAATGGGCACTGCCTCCATCCTCCTCATCGCCCTGCATATCCTCCTCTGGCCCCCCTTTGGTCTGGCAGGAAGGCTCATCTCCTCCTCTATCTGTCTCCCCTAAGAGTTCCTGTGCGTTCAGGTCCTCCTCCTACTCCTCAACTTCCTCTCCCTCCAAAAAGGGAAAAACACAGTGGGTCCCAGGGATTTGTTTTCCTTTGCAATTTTTCTGTGTTTTTTGTAATTGTGGTTTACATTAATTATTCTTGTATTTTCTCTATATTTGCTGGTGTGCTCCTATATACAACATATCTCTGTTTTCTTCAGTGGTTTACGTTTCTTGGTTTGTCTTAGGAAGCACCCCATTTTTTCATACCTCTTAAGGTAGTGCAGGCCCCCACTTTTTTGATATGGTAATTGCCGGTATGGTTCCAGCTGCAGGTTCAAACACGAATGTGAAAGCTGCGGGGGGGGCGGAACCATCCTTAGTCTCGAGGCTTCCGGAAGTCCAAGGGTCGTCCTGCCGATGCTGGCCAGAAAGGGACGGACGCCGGTGAGAATATAGGCGCTGCTTCCGCTGCTAAATGAGTACCCTGACCGTAGGGCGGCGCAATTGTTGATGGACGGGTTAAAGTTTGATTTTAGAATTCCTTTTGCTACAAATTGGGTAAGGAGGTGACTCTGGGGCGCATATCGGGTCCATTTGCGGAACCGCCGTGGCCTCACCTGTGGGTCTCTCCTTTAGGTTTGGTGCCCAAAAAGGAACCCAACAAATTTTGTGTAATCCATCATTTGGAGGGAGGGTGTATTGGTAAATGATGGAATAGATCCAGAAGCATGTTCAGTGTTGTTCGTTTCATTTGACGGGGCGGTGGATTGCGTGAGGCGGTGTGGGCCGGGTGTGCTCATGGCTAAAACGGACATTGAGGCGTAGTTTCGGCTACTGCCGGTGCATCCTGATAGCTTTTATTTGTTGGGTTGTATGTGGGAGGGACAGTACAATGTTGCTTGCCTATGGGGTGCTCCATTTCCTGCTTCTACTTTGAGACTTTCAGCACTTTTGTGTAGTGCGCAGGGAATCGTGATTGCAGTCGGTTTTGCATTACCTCGACGACTTTTTGTGCGTCGGTCCGACACGGTCTTCCATTTGTTCTGTCCTGTTACATACAGTTGAGCATGTAGCTCGCAGGTTCGGCATTCCATTGGCCCCGGAAAAGACGGAGGGACCCACTACTGTCATCTGTTTCTTCGGTATTGAGATTATTTCGGTGTCAATGGAATGTCAAGTGCCACTGGATAAGTTGCGTGATTTGCGTTCATTGGTGGGTGAGTTCTTAGTTTTGCGCAAAGTGCAGTTGCGACAGCTCTAGTCCCTTTTAGGCAAGCTTAATTTCGCCTTTCTCATTATGCCCATGGGGCGGATCTTTTGCCGGCATTTGGCGACAGCCACTGCGGGAATTCGTTCCCCTCTCCACTTCATCAGGCTCACGGCAAATCATAGAAATGACCTGCGAGCGTAGGCGTTTTTTTTTGTCACAATACAATTGGCGGTCGGTGTGGTTGGAAGACTGGGTTGAGAGTGTGGACATGGAATTTTTCACAGATGCGTCTGGATTGATTGGTTTTGGTGCTTACTTCGGGGGTGAGTGGTTTGCTGGTGTGTGGTCTGAGGAGTGGCGTAAGAACAGTTTGGTGCGCAAACTGGCCTTGTTGGAGCTGATTCCAATTGTGGCAGCAGTTGAGGTTTGGGGCCCACGATTTAATACACTTTTTTGCTGTGATAATCTGGCTGTGGTACAAGCCATCAATAGCTTGTCAGCGTCCACGCCGCCAGTTGTGAATTTATTACGGCAGTTTGTTTTGAGGGGTCTGGAACTGAATGCTTGGTTGTCTGTGTGTCACCTTCCTGGAAGCAGGAACTCCATCGCTGATTTTCTTTCTCGTTTTCAGTGGGTCCGTTTTCGGGAACTGGCCCCAGAGGTGGAACAACATGGGCGCTCCTGCACCGATCATCTATGGAGTCTGGTTTGCGGACCACGTTCGGTCTGATGGAGAGTGCGGTCATTCGGCCTACTTGGCGGGGTCGTGAGGAGGCATGGCGTGAGTGCAAACAGTTTTGTGGGAGTGTGAGGTCTGATGGTATAAGTGGTGAGTGGGTCCCTCTGTTGCTGATGTTTGTTGGGGATGCATCTGGAGTTTCAGCGGCCGGCATCACCAAGAAGCTCTCCGGCCTTTCTGTTTGGTTTAGAATGATTGGAGTTCGGAATGTTGTATAAGATTTCTCGGTCCGCCATTCGCATTGGCAGGATACAGGAAGTCGAGGGTTGCTAAGGATACAAGGAAACCGGTGTCCTTGTGGATTTGGTTGGGGTGTTGGGTGATTTGTGTACGGATGGTTAAGAATGTGTGTTGTTCAGAGCAGCTTTTTCATTGGCGTTTTTCGGGACCTTTACAATTAGTGAGTTGGTTAGTCGTTCTTGTTTGTCGGGAGATGGGTTGCAGAAAGGTGATGTAATGGTGGGCAAGGGGAGTGTGTCCTATTGGCTTTGTAGGTCGAAGACTGATCAGGCGGGGAGGGGTAAGCGCATACTGCCCTATTCGATAGGTGATTGCGCTGCGTGTCCAGTGAAATGTGTGTCGGACTATTTGATGGTCCGCTCTGGAGGCAGGGAGGGATCCTTTCTGTTACATTGTGACAGGAGGGCTCTCTCTTGTTTTCAGTTTGTGACGGTGTTCCGCTAGGGTCTGGGGCGTTTGGACTTGCCGGCAAAAGAATTTGCTTTCCACTCCAATCGAATTGGGGATGCAACTGAGGCCGTTAGATGTGGTTTGTCTGATAGTGTGGTCCATCAGATTGGCAGGTGGGAATCAGCTAGGTTCCGGTCTTATGTGCGGATGGATTTAATGTGAGGGCGGGATGTTTGGACTGTTTTGCCTGTGCTCTTTCTCTTCTGTTTTCCTTTCTTTTAGATGGTGGTTGCCTGACGTGGATTCTGGGACATTCATATGTCCACCGGGGGGCATTGAGAGCGGACATGAGACCAGATGGCTGACAGCTTGGCTTTCTGAGGACTGAGGTCCATGTCCGTTGGATTGGTGTTCAGGGCTTGTTGTGGAGTGGGGTGTTACCTGAGTTTCACTTTTATGCCAGGCTGGACAGGCCCCCAGAAGTCTTGGTTTTGCATGTCAGGGGCAATGACCTCGGGGTGTGGTCGTCCAGGGATTTAATCCGGGACATTAAATTTGACATATTATGATTGTGGTCTGGATTGTGGTGGATGTTTCCAGGGGTTGTCGTGGTTTGGTCAGAGGTGGTGGCTAGGTTTGTGGGGGCGCATTAACAGGGAGGTTTCTCTTTTTATGGCACGGAATGGTGGTGTGGTTGTTCGTCACAGAGAGCTGGAGGTGCCAGATTGGGGTTTTATGAATAAGGACGGGATTCACCTGAGTGGATTTATGGTGTTCAGACTTGCATGAGGGTATTGAGAAGGCCATAAAGATGTGGAGGGACTTACAGGCACAAGGTGTTGTCCCTGCTCGTGGTGGCGAAGGGGGGGAAGTCATCGATGGCTCTGATTGAGGTGGTTATCGGGGGGCCCTGTGGAGGAATGGGGAACCCCCGTGTGTATCTGGCAACTATTTGGGGTACGGAATGTGGTTACTGCTTGGGCGGGGTGATGTGGTGATTGACAGTACTTGACAGATTTGTCAGCCCTGAGTCGGTGCGGAGCGACTGGGGATTATTATGGTTAGCTGTACTGCTATGGATGGGCCATCCGTGACCTCCTCTGGATACAGGTTATTATTGTTTTCCTAATGTGTCGGTTATATATTTTATATATGTAATATGTTTATTACAAAGTTGGTATATATTTGATATCCCTGTTATTTAATAATAAAGAGGCTTCTGTGGCCATTATTTCCAATGTCACATAGTGTCTGATGTTTTATTACAGGGGGAGTGGTATGGGAGGAAGGGAAGGTTGGTTAAGTTATTATTTCCTATCCCCGTAATCTGCAATACCCGGGTCATGTTATATGCAGTGGAGAACTTATTGTCTGATCACTCAGTAACACAGGGAGACTAGGAAGAGTGACAGGAGGATAGGTTAGGTATGAGACGTAGGATGTCCTACCTTTGAGGGCAGTCCTGCGGTGAAGGGACCTAGATGAGATTGGCTACACCTGTAGTCAGGATAAGGGACAGTCTAGGGACAAGAGTGATGACACAATAAGGTTTGGTTATCTGTCAAGTGATTGGATGGATATGCTGCCACTGTGTAGATAAAACAAAGTATAACAGAGTAAACAGATAAAACAGAGTAATAATTAGAGTAGGTAAAGTGGAGCAGATGAGAAGAATGGTGTGAAGCATCGGCATCATCTGATGAGGATTATTGATTATTCTTTTCAGCTGGGACAGGCCGCTCTGAAGCTGGAGCGCGCGGGACCCAGGGAGAAGACCACAAGAGGAAAAAAACCCCAGGAAAAGATTTCCCAAAAACCGGGAACCACCCAGCCGTTCGAAGAGAACGAACTGAGGTATTCTTCTGGAGTAGGGCAAACCGAGGGGGAAGGTTCTAATCGTGATCTACAGACCATCAATCTTTCCACGTATGTACAATCAGAAATAGAGGTTAAATTAGATGTGGTATCTCCTTCTCTCCTATGTGTATGCTAAACAAATTTTAAGTAGTTAAAGATTTATATCTGTTCTGTAGGAGATTGACTTTGAAGATGCTGCACTCTCAGCCCTCTGCTATGGACTCCTTAGAGGAGAATGATCGCCAGACTTTGTCGGATCTTTTATCCCTGTTACAAGAAAATGAAAAGAATCCTGGACGGAGACCTTTCCCAGGTAGAGCCAAATCCAAAGTTGCACCACCATTTTCCCTATTCCCCGCTATACAATTGTTCTTTGAAGTAGTCAAACAGGAGATTAAACAGCTACCCATAAATCCTGTTTCGGGTCAGAATCTTAGCCTACCAGAACGTACGGCACTTAAAAAACTTAATAATAATGATTTGTTCTTAGTGAAAGAAGCAGACAAGGGGGGAAACATTGTTTTATGGCCCTGGGAAATGTATGTACGTGAAGCGACAAGACAGTTGAGTAACAAACAATACTATCAGAAGTTGCCCACTGACCCTACAAATGTATTTTCTAGACGTTTCCATGATCTATTGGATACAGCCGTGGAGGAGGGTGTTATATCACAGAGTGAGTTCAAACTCATGCAAGTTCGGAACCCTTGGACCCCCACTTTTTATAAGTTGCCCAAAGTGCACAAGAATGAGGTAGATCCACCGGGGAGACCGATAATATCAGGGATCCGGAGCTTATGTGAGAAAGCGTGCACATTTGTTGATTGTTTCTTGCAGCCAATGGTTAAAACCCTGCCGTCCTATGTGAGATACTCAAGTCCCTTAATACAACTTCTTGAAGACAAATTCATTGCGGATGGCACACTCCTGGTGACGCGTGGCGTCGAGTCACTGTATTCAAATATTGGACACGACCATGGAACTGAAGCAGTTAAGTACTTTCTACAACAGAGGGGAGGGCAAAATGAAAATTTTGATTCTTTCATCTAAACTCTTTTGAATTTTGTCTTGCGACGTAATTTTATTGTCTTTGACAATCATTTTTTTCTGCAGGTGTCTGGTACTGCCATGGGTGCATGCTGTGCCCCCTCCTATGCCACAGGTGTACCCATGTACCATGTTCACTAAAGTATTACAGTGGTATCGGTACATCGATGAGGTGTTTTTTTTTGTGGACCAGAGGAATGTGCAGAATTTATAAGAGCTTTGAATTGTAATGATCTGAACATTCATTTAGCCTTTTCTGTTTCTACCTCTTCAGTTAAGTTCCTTGAGCTGAAAATACATCTGATTGGAAATCACATTACAACTGATCTACATCGCAAGAAGACTGCTACTATTTATTGCACTTCGATTCCTTCCACCCGAGGCACACACTGACCGGGATCCCTGTTGGACAATTTCTTTGGATAAAGAGAAATTGTACAGTAAATGAAGTGTTCAAGAGACAAGCAAAGCAACTGACAAAAAGATTTGAAGATAGAAGTTATCCTAAGAGAGTGATGTCTAATGCGTACCAGAGAGCACGTGGGGAGGATAGAGCTGTATTATTACAAATGAGAGACAGAAATGAGAACAAGAAGGAATAGATCAGGTTTATCTCCACCTATAACAATCAATGGACTGACTTGAGACAGGTACTGAAGAAAAATTGGCACAAACTTCTATCAGATAAAAAAATCGAACCTTTTCTTCCCCCTCAGCCCTTACTGGTGGCTAAAAAAGCCCCCACACTAAAGAATCCTCTCACCAGAAGTCATTTCCAAAGGACAAAACGAAGATTAAATAGAGGCTTTGGACACCACGGGTCCTATCCATGTGGAGATTGCTTTATATGCACATTTATGCCTGCAAGAAAAAAAATTCTACATCCTGGGACAGGAAAAGAATAGTATCTCAAAGACCGGATTGACTGTAACACTCGCAATGTTATTCATGCAATTACATGTCCATGTGGGCCAAACTGGACAACAATTACGCAAAAGAATAGAGAAACATATTTCCATCATTAATCTAGCTAAGAGACATCAAGAGTAAAGCAAGACGTTAACCTCAGTAGCAGCTCACTTTCTAAAAGAACACGCAGGAAGACTAAATGGCATACAGATTTGTGGGTTGGAAAAACTCCACACTAACATACGTGGAGGGGAAACAATGCATGCATTACTCAGACTGGAATCCAAATGGATATTCAACCTACAAACTGCTTGCCCGCGTGGTCCTAATGAGGAACTTTTGCTCTTCGGCTTCTTGGGTAAGTAATATGTATACACATACATATATGTATGGACTTTGTCTTTGTTCTAGGTCACGTCATCTCTCAATCACTTTTTCTACCTACTTTTGCATACCTACATACTTCCTAGGGTTTTTGGAAGTTTATGCATATTATATTGATCAACCTTATTTACTCCCAGGGGCGTAGCTAATGTCTCCTGGGCCCTGGTGCGAGAGGTCAACTTGGGCCCCCCCCCCCTTTCACGACCAAGTGATGCTACTGGTAGGTGTATGTGTGTGTCCACACAGGTTCTGTACACCATATACATTACAGTGCAGTTACATCAGGTGACTCACAGGGGACGTCTTCTCTGATCGGAGTTCTTTCCTTTTCATCTTCTTCTCCATCTGCCCTGGGCCGTTATGAGAACTTCTCTGGGCCACGAATCCACAGAATCTGCCAGACAGACATATTAGTCTCCTCACACTGGCACCATCCTCATCTCTATACACACTGCACATCTGTTCTGTCCCCTTTACACCCTCATTTAGTAGGTATAGTATATATAGATGGCCCCCACTGCATGTTGCACCCCCCTTCCCTTATAGATTATAGATGCCCCCCCTCTCCCCCATTATAGATGCCCCCCCTTCTCTTCCCCCCATTATAGATGCCCCCCTTCTCTTCCCCCCATTATAGATGCCCCCCCTTTCCTCTATGCTAAGCAGTATTTAAAAAAAAAAAAACACACAAACTCACCTGACAACCCGCTCCGGCGATCCTCTTCTTCTTCAGGCGCTGTCCCCGGCTGATGCGCGGCTGCCGGGGGTGTCCCGTCCTATCCCCGGCAGCGCGCGGGGCTGTGACTTCCGACACAGGAAGCGTCTCTGACGTGCACTTCCTGTGCCGGAAGTCAGGGCCCCAGGCAGCTCACTGATGCGCCACGCTGCCGGGGATAGGACGGGACACCCCTGGCAGCCGCGCATCAGCCGGCGGCCCGGACGAGCCCGCTCTTGTGACCGCAAGCAAATCAATGCTTGCGGTCACAAGAGTAATTTAAGGGGGGAGCAGTGCAGTGGCACTGTGGCGTAGCGGGCCGGGTTGCAGTGGCGACCGCTGCGACCCTGGTAGCTACGCCACTGTTTACTCCCCTTTTTTTTCTCTCTCACAATTCACATAATTACTTCCACTATGTTAGATATTAGATCCTAACACGATATGTAATATACTTTAATTCACTTCACATTACAAATTCATTCTTAATTTATATAAATACATTTGGGGAACATAGAGGATTAGGTCACTGCTTTATTATCAGTTAATAGAGTATATACGTTTTACACTAATTAGAATTTGGAATTTGGCTGGTATGTGTAAGTTGAAGGGGCTTAGTATAGGGCTGATTGTTTAGATGATTATGTTTTTGTTTTTTGTATTTTAGGGGGTTTGATAATAACATATTTAAATGAAAAAAAGAAATATAATATCAGGGATTGGATTTAAGCAGGAAATAAGGATATAGTATAACAACATGAATGTTATCCTTTACTGTATACCGCTGTGAAAAAAGAAAAAGACGATGACATCAACAGTTGCTTCTCTTCAGTATTCTCTGTGCGTAGTGTGAGGAGTGATACCACTAAGACGATATACTCTTCAACAGGCTAGACCTGATAACCTGAATCCACGACGCAGCCAGTGGGCTTCATGGACACTTTGGAGACATGGACTCCATGATTGAACTCCCTTTCCTCCTTGCTCTGACTCACAGTATCATGAGATTTTGCTGATTTGATCTTTATTATGTTTATTCTTTGTTTGTTTTTTTCATTCATTGACTCATGTTTTTTTTGTTGTTTTTTGTTTTGCATTTGTATGAAAATTAAAATTTATGGATATTTTTTGGGATTTAAGTTATATATATTGTAGACTGTACATAATTGATTTTAATATATATATATATATATATATATATATATATATATATATATATATAGTTGGTCTTGAATCCAAGTATTTATAATGGAGCGTGCACTGAGTAAAACTGAACAAGACTATACTGGTCTTGAATTTAAATAAACACAATACTATCCGCGCATGCAAATGGGGGAATTCCAAGTCTTTAATCTTAATGTCATTTTACTGATAACTGTATTGACCATAAGTGACAATGACGGTCAGTGACGCTAATATTTTCTGATATTGAATGCACCATGGAACGTATATATGTTTAGTGTATATGGTATTGAGTATATTACAAAATTTACGCGTGTCCAACAATGGGACTTAGTATTTCTGTTATTTAAAGATCTTCCTCTCAACGAATTGGTGCCTATCTTGTAGGTACAGGGACTATACATATGTATTGCATATAGATATAGGAATTGCATATATTGGTTGCATTTTGGATTATAGTATCCCCGGACAATATGAATACACTGTGGAATGCATATATTTTTGGCAATGAGACTTGGTAATTCTGCTGTGAAGAATATACTTGTTGATACATATCACTTGGTGCTAATGAATGCTAAGGTTTATCATTGGAAGAGATGTAAATATTTGCAGTTTCGAAGTTCACTCCCCCTAATCAAATGATCATGTATATGGAACGCATCGTGGAACGCACCATACTACTCAGTAACTCCCGCTATTGGGATCCGCTGAGCAGATGAGACATTTGGTCTCCGCATGCGCAGCTCAGGACACGGACGCCAACCGCGCCATGTTTGTTGGGATTTTTTGATAGTACAACAGGTGAAACGCATAGTGGAACGCATAGACGTAGTACTGGGTGACCATCAAATTTCCGCTTATGCACAGTACAACATGTGGACGCCGACGGCGCCATGTTGTGTTGCTGACTCTCGGTGCACGCTCCATGTGGTTTGGCATACAGGTATTTATGATTTGTAAAATTGCATTATTGAATTAGTGTATTGTGATAAGTAAAAAAGAGACACCTTAGCATACTAAACTTCACCCCTGATGAAGTCACGCGTTGGGTCTCCTCCAGATTATCGCTCCCATGGTCATAGGGTGATCAGATACATCATTTTGTTGTCTGCGCACTTATAGCACTTTACACCATGGCACTTTTCTATATATAGGGCTTCATTGGGATTATTCAGTATTTATTGATTTGTTATTGGGTGTGTATATATATATATATATATATTTTTTTTTAGAATTTTGATATTTATTTGTTTGTTAGATTTTGAACGCCAGTCTGTGTATTTTACTATATTGCACAAAAAGATTAGAGTCCTTATTTACCCATTTTGTTCTGACCATGGGGAAAGATATGATTTTGTGATGCTCTGGTATAGTGAGAGGACTATTATATCCTCTCATCTTTGGATTATCTATACACCTATATGGTTTTTTAATTGTTTTTAATCATGTTTGCTATGGTGCTCTTTTTTCTTTGTTTGATTTTGTCTTGGATTATGTGCTAATAAATTTGATTGAATATATATATTATATATATTTACTCGGAGGTGTGCGCTATTATGGTGTCTAGCTTGTTTCTTTTCGGTTTGGTTTGATTTAAACATGGACACCAAGCTGCACCCCCATAAGTACTAAATTGATAGGTGAGCTCCCTTTTCTCTTGTGTATTTCCGCAAGAGGAGCCCTGCAGCCTGGACAGGTAATGTATAAAGTAAAAGCAAGGGCTGCAAGGACATCGGTAACGATGTCCATGCAGCCCTTGTAAAAACATAATCGGGCCGTGTGATAGGCCCAGTAAACGAGCGCCGATCTAGCAGATCGGCGCTCGTTTACAGTTTTTATTGGGCCTTCATCGGCCTGTGTAATACCACCCTAAGTGATGGGATTTTACCAGGAACTAAGACGCACATGTTAAGTTTGCAATACTTGAATATGCTGTGCATGAGTGGTATTGCCCCTTATCATGTCTATAAAAGTAACTCAAATCAATAAAGGGGACGTTTCTCCAACTTATGTTACTGATACGGACATCAGCTGTCTGTGTCTGTGATTTTAAGTTTGTCAGCTCCCTTTCTCTACTCCCTTTCTTGTGGATGGTTGTAACATTGGCCGTTCTACAATCATCAGGAACATCTCTTGTTAGGAGGAATTGGTTATACAGATCCGTCAGGGGGGCAGAAATCACTGATCCTCGGTTTAAGAACCCTGCAGTGGACGTCATGAACTTATTCAACTTTAAACTGACAAGTTCCTCTAAAACATTGGCCTCTGAAAACACTGGAACAAGTGTGCTGTTTCTTTAACCCCTTGCCTCCACAGCCTGTTACCCCCCCCTGCCTCCGCAGCCTGTTACCCCCCCACACACACACTTGCCTCCGCAGCCTGTTACCCCCCCACACACACACTTGCCTCCGCAGCCTGTTACCCCCCCACACACACACTTGCCTCCACAGCCTGTTACCCCCCCCTGCCTCCGCAGCCTGTTACCCCCCCACACACACACTTGCCTCCGCAGCCTGTTACCCCCCCACACACACTTGCCTCCGCAGCCTGTTACCCCCCCCTGCCTCCGCAGCCTGTTACCCCCCCACACACACTTGCCTCCGCAGCCTGTTACCCCCCCTGCCTCCGCAGCCTGTTACCCCCCCCTGCCTCCGCAGCCTGTTCCCCCCCACACACACACTTGCCTCCGCAGCCTGTTACCCCCCCACACACACTTGCCTCCGCAGCCTGTTACCCCCCCTGCCTCCGCAGCCTGTTACCCCCCCCTGCCTCCGCAGCCTGTTACCCCCCCACACACACTTGCCTCCGCAGCCTGTTACCCCCCCTGCCTCCGCAGCCTGTTACCCCCCCCTGCCTCCGCAGCCTGTTACCCCCCCCTGCCTCCGCAGCCTGTTACCCCCCCACACACACTTGCCTCCGCAGCCTGTTACCCCCCCCCTGCCTCCGCAGCCTGTTACCCCCCCCCCTTGCCTCCGCAGCCTGTTACCCCCCCTGCCTCCGCAGCCTGTTACCCCCCCTGCCTCCGCAGCCTGTTACCCCCCCTGCCTCCGCAGCCTGTTAACCCCCCCCTTGCCTCCGCAGCCTGTTACCCCCCCCACACACACTTGCCTCCGCAGCCTGTTACCCCCCCCCACACACTTGCCTCCGCAGCCTGTTACCCCCCCCTGCCTCCGCAGCCTGTTACCCCCCCCTGCCTCCGCAGCCTGTTACCCCCCCCCTTGCCTCTGCAGCCTGTTACCCCCCCCTGCCTCCGCAGCCTGTTACCCCCCCCTGCCTCCGCAGCCTGTTACCCCCCCACACACACTTGCCTCCGCAGCCTGTTACCCCCCCCCCTGCCTCCGCAGCCTGTTACCTCCCCCCTTGCCTCCGCAGCCTGTTACCCCCCCCCCCGCCTCCGCAGCCTGTTACCCCCCGCCTCCGCAGCCTGTTACCCCCCCCCCCCCCGCCTCCGCAGCCTGTTATCCCCCCCTTGCCTCCGCAGCCTGTTACCCCCCCCCCTCCCCTCCGCAGCCTGTTTCCCCCCCCCCCCCCCCCCGCCTCCGCAACCTGTTATCCCCCCCCCCCCCCCTCGCCTCCGCAGCCTATTACCCCCCCCCCCCCCCCGCCTCCGCAGCCTGTTTTGGCCTTAATGCCCGGGGCCTATTTTTCAATTCTGACCTGTCTCTCTTTTTGTAGTGATGGCTACAACTACTATAACTACTTTTAACAATCGCGGTTGTTCTGATATTGTTTTTCGTGACATATTCCTCTTTATGTTTGTGGTATACTTTGGTTGATACACTCAGTAGTTTTATGTGAAAAAAACACATTTGCGCAAAAATTAGAAAATTTTACATTTCTTTATATTCAAAATTCTCTTTTCTTAACCCCTTTGGGACCAGGCTAATTTTCGGTTTTTCCTCCTTGTGTATATAAGGCCATACATACATACATACATACATACATAGCACTTGCATTTTCCACCTAGAGACCCACATCAGCCCTTATCCTTACTTTTTGTGTCACTAATTGTACTTCCCAATGACGGCTGAATTTTTGCATAAAGTACACTGCGAAACCAGGAAAAAGTCAAAGTGTGGTGAAATTGAAAAATAAAAACAACGCATTTTGTTTATTTGGGGGAAATGTGTTTGTACGCCATTCGCCCTGGGTAAAACTGACTTGTTATGCATGTTCCTCAGGTCGTTACAATTAAAACGATATATAACATGTGTAACTTATATTGTATCTCCTCCTCCTGCTCACCCACAAGGCTCTCCACAGTGCTGCACCTCCCTATATCTCCTCCCTCATCTCTGTCTACCCTCCTACCCGTGCCTTACGCTCCTCTAATGACTTACGATTAACATCCACCTTGATCCGCACCTCTCACTCCCGTCTCCAGGACGTCACCCGAGCTGCACCAGTTCTATGGAATCCATTACCCAAGACTGTCAGACACCTCCAATACACAAAGCTTCAAACCTGCCCTCAAAACTCATCTGTTCAAGCAGGCTTAGCAGGTTCCTTAATTTTTACTCAACCCTCCCTGGGGTTAGGGTTATCCCCCCTGGGGTTAGGGTTATTCCCCCCTGGGGTTAGGGTTATTCCCCCCCTGGGGTTAGGGTTATTCCCCCCCTGGGGTTAGGGTTATTCCCCCCTGGGGTTTGGGTTTATTCCTCCTGGGGTTAGGGTTATTCCCCCCCTGGGGTTAGGGTTATTCCCCCCCTGGGGTTAGGGTTATCCCCCCTGGGGTTAGGGTTATTCCCCCCCTGGGGTTAGTGTTATTCCCCCACTGGGGTTAGGGTTATTCCTCCTGGGGTTAGGGTTATTCCCCCTGGGGTCAGGGTTATTCCCCCCCTGGGGTTAGGGTTATTCCCCCCTGGGGTTAGGTTTATTCCTCCTGGGGTTAGGGTTATTTCCCCCCCTGGGGTTAGGGTTATTCCCCCCCTGGGGTTAGGGTTATTCCCCCCCTGTGGTTAGGGTTATTCCCCCCTGGGGTTAGGTTTATTCCCCCCCTGGGGTTAGGGTTATTTCCCCCCTGGGGTTAGGGTTATTTCCCCCCCTGGGGTTAGGGTTATTCCCCCCTGGGGTTAGGGTTATTCCCCCCCTGGGGTTAGGGTTATTCCCCCCTGGGGTTAGGTTTGTTCCTCCTGGGGTTAGGGTTATTCCCCCCCTGGGGTTAGGGTTATTCCCCCCCTGGGGTTAGGGTTATCCCCCCTGGGGTTAGGGTTATTCCCCCCTGGGGTTAGTGTTATTCCCCCACTGGGGTTAGGGTTATTCCTCCTGGGGTTAGGGTTATTCCCCCTGGGGTCAGGGTTATTCCCCCCCTGGGGTTAGGGTTATTCCCCCCTGGGGTTAGGTTTATTCCTCCTGGGGTTAGGGTTATTTCCCCCCCTGGGGTTAGGGTTATTCCCCCCTGGGGTTAGGGTTATTCCCCCCCTGGGGTTTGGGTTATTCCCCCCTGGGGTTAGGGTTTTTCCCCCCTGGGGTTAGGGTTATTCCCCCCCTGGGGTTAGGGTTATTCCCCCCTGGGGTTAGGGTTATTCCCCCCTGGGGTTAGGGTTATTCCTCCTGGGGTTAGGGTTATTCCCCCCTGGGGTTAGGGTTATTCCCCCCCCCCGCGCGGTTAGGGTTATTCCCCCCTGGGGTTAGGGTTATTCCCCCCCTGGGGTTAGGGTTATTCCCCCCTGGGGTTAGGGTTATTCCCCCCTGGGGTTAGGGTTATTCCTCCTGGGGTTAGGGTTATTCCCCCCTGGGGTTAGGGTTATTCCCCCCCCCGCGCGGTTAGGGTTATTCCCCCCTGGGGTTAGGGTTATTCCCCCCCTGGGGTTAGGGTTATTCCCCCCCTGGGGATAGGGTTATTCCCCCCTGGGGTTAGGGTTATTCCCCCCCCCTGGGGTTACTGTTATTCCCCCCCCCTGGGGTTAGGGTTATTCCCCCTGGGGTTAGGGTTATTCCCCCCTGGGGTTAGGGTTATTCCCCCCCCCCGCGCGGTTAGGGTTATTCCCCCCTGGGGTTAGGGTTATTCCCCCCCTGGGGTTAGGGTTATTCCCCCCCTGGGGTTAGGGTTATTCCCCCCCTGGGGATAGGGTTATTCCCCCCTGGGGTTAGGGTTATTCCCCCCCCCTGGGGTTACTGTTATTCCCCCCCCCTGGGGTTAGGGTTATTCCCCCTGGGGTTAGGGTTATTCCCCCCTGGGGTTAGGGTTATTCCCCCCCTGGGGTTAGGGTTATTCCCCACTGGGGTTAGGGTTATTCCCCCCTGGGGTTAGGGTTATTCCCCCCCTGGGGTTAGGGTTATTCCCCCCCTGGGGTTAGGGTTATTCCCCCCCTGGGGTTACTGTTATTCCCCCCCCTGGGGTTACTGTTATTCCCCCCCCTGGGGTTACTGTTATTCCCCCCCCCCCTGGGGTTAGGGTTATTCCCCCCTGGGGTTAGGGTTATTCCCCCCCTGGGGTTAGGGTTATTCCCCGCCTGGGGTTACTGTTATTCCCCCCCCCTGGGGTTACTGTTATTCCCCCCCCCCTGGGGTTAGGGTTATTCCCCCCCCCCTGGGGTTAGGGTTATTCCCCCCCTGGGGTTAGGGTTATTCCCCCCTGGGGTTACTGTTATTCCCCCCCCTGGGGTTACTGTTATTCCCCCCCCTGGGGTTAGGGTTATTCCCCCCTGGGGTTAGGGTAATTCCCCCCCCTGGGGTTAGGGTAATTCCCCCCCCTGGGGTTAGGGTTATTCCCCCCTGGGGTTAGGGTTATTCCCCCCTGGGGTTAGGGTTATTCCCCCCTGGGGTTAGGGTTATTCCCCCCCCCTGGGGTTAGGGTTATTCCCCCCCCCCTGGGGTTACTGTTATTCCCCCCCCCTGGGGTTACTGTTATTCCCCCCCTGGGGTTAGGGTTATTCCCCCCCCCCTGGGGTTACTGTTATTCCCCCCCCCTGGGGTTACTGTTATTCCCCCCCCGGGGTTAGGGTTATTCCCCCCTGGGGTTAGGGTTATTCCCTCTGGGGGACTTCTAGTATAAGTGCACTGATCTCTCATAGATATAGCATAGATATGCTGCAGAGATCCATGAGATCGGCACTTGTTTGCTTTCGGCTGCTGCAGCCAGAAGTAAACGAGTGCCGAGCCGAGGACGGCGCCATCTTGGAGCGGTCCCCGGCCGGCTTCAGAAACGGAGATCGCTCCTCTGGGATAAGGTCCCGGAGGAGCGATCTTCGCCACTAGACGCCAGGGATAAGCTGCGTCCGGGCACGGCGGGCGATCGGACCGCGCCCGCTAATACCGGCGGTCCTGGGCTACAAGCGGCACCCAGGACTGCCGCAGTTCAGAGCGGAGTCGCCACGCGGCCCCGCTCTGAACGCCCGCACCCGCGCGAGGACGTACAGTTACGTTCTCATGCAGGAAAGGGTTAAGGAAGATAGTCATGTCACATAAACTAATTATTACTGCAACATCTACAACGTGTCTGCTTTATGTTGACGTCATTTTACTTGTTAGGATGTTAGAGGACTTCGAAATTTTGCGGCGATTTTTCAAATTTTCATGAAAATTTCAAAGTCTGTTTTTATTAGAGACCAGTCCAGTTCTGAAGTGGATTTGTGGGGCCTGTATGTTAGTTACCCCATAAATCTCTCCACTGTAAAAACTGCCCCCCTCACAGTATTCAAAGGAACATTACATAACTTTATTAACCCTTTGGGTGTTTCACAGAAATTTAAGCAAGTTGGAGGGGAAATTTAAAAATTTCATTTTTTTGGCAGCTATTCTATTTTAATCCATTTTTTCCTCTAACAGCAAATACTAAGGGTTCATTTACACAGAAAGATTATGTGCCAAAGATTTGAAGCCAAACCCAGGAGTGGATTTATAAAGAGGAGAAATCCAGTCTTTCCTTTATGACCTGTTCCCTGTTTATAGTCTGTTCCTGGTTTTAGCTTCAAATCTTTGGCAGATAATCTTTCTGTGTAAATGGACCCATATGCTAAGTTTACACGAGGCGATTATTGGCCCGATCGTACGATTAACGATTTTGAAGTAACAATTTTTTTTATAACGATCAGCGTTTAGACGGTACGATCTATCGTACGGAAAAATCGTTTTGCGATCGCGCGCCCGCGCTACATATTATACAGCGGTTACTATACGTCACATATGACATGGTATATAGCGGTTACTATACGTTATATATGACATGTTATATAGCGGTTACTGTACGTCACATATGACATGTTATATAGCGGTTACTATACGTCACATATGACATGTTATATAGCGGTTACTATACGTTATATATGACATGTTATATAGCGGTTACTATACGTTATATATGACATGTTATATAGCGGTTACTGTACGTCACATATGACATGGTATATAGCGGTTACTATACCTCACATATGACATGTTATATAGCGGTTACTATACGTTATATATGACATGTTATATAGCGGTTACTATACGTTACATATGACATGTTATATAGCGGTTACCATACGTTACATATGACATGTTATATAGCGGTTACTATACCTCACATATGACATGTTATATAGCGGTTACTATACGTTATATATGACATGTTATATAGCGGTTACTATACGTTATATATGACATGTTATATAGCGGTTACTATACCTCACATATGACATGTTATATAGCGGTTACTATACGTTACATATGACATGTTATATAGCGGTTACTATACCTCACATATGACATGTTATATAGCGGTTACTATACGTTATATATGACATGTTATATAGCGGTTACTATACGTTATATATGACATGTTATATAGCGGTTACTATACGTCACATATGACATGTTATATAGCGGTTACTATACGTTACATATGACATGTTATATAGCGGTTACTATACGTTATATATGACATGTTATACAGCGGTTACTATACGTCACATATGACATGGTATATAGCGGTTACTATACGTTATATATGACATGTTATATAGCGGTTACTATACGTTACATATGACATGTTATATAGCGGTTACTGTACGTCACATATGACATGGTATATAGCGGTTACTATACCTCACATATGACATGTTATATAGCGGTTACTATACGTTATATATGACATGTTATATAGCGGTTACTATACGTTACATATGACATGTTATATAGCGGTTACCATACGTTACATATGACATGTTATATAGCGGTTACTATACCTCACATATGACATGTTATATAGCGGTTACTATACGTTATATATGACATGTTATATAGCGGTTACTATACGTTACATATGACATGTTATATAGCAGTTACTATACGTTATATATGACATGTTATATAGCGGTTACTATACGTCACATATGACATGTTATATAGCGGTTACTATACGTTACATATGACATGTTATATAGCGGTTACTATACGTTATATATGACATGTTATATAGCGGTTACTATACGTTACATATGACATGTTATATAGCGGTTACTATACGTCACATATGACATGTTATATAGCGGTTACTATACGTTACATATGACATGTTATATAGCGGTTACTATACGTCACATATGACATGTTATATAGCGGTTACTATACCTCACATATGACATGTTATATAGCGGTTACTATACGTTACATATGACATGTTATATAGCGGTTACTATACGTTACATATGACATGTTATATAGCGGTTACTATACGTTACATATGACATGTTATATAGCGGTTACTATACCTTACATATGACATGTTATATAGCGGTTACTATACCTTACATATGACATGTTATATAGCGGTTATTATACGTCACATATGACATGTTATATAGCGGTTACTATACGTCACATATGACATGTTATATAGCGGTTACTATACCTCACATATGACATGTTATATAGCGGTTACTATACGTTATATATGACATGTTATATAGCGGTTACCATACGTCACATATGACATGTTATATAGCGGTTACTATACGTCACATATGACATGTTATATAGCGGTTACTATACCTCACATATGACATGTTATATAGCGGTTACTATACGTTACATATGACATGTTATATAGCGGTTATTATATATTGCATATGACATGTTATATAGCGGTTACTATACGTCACATATGACATGTTATATAGCGGTTACTATACGTCACATATGACATGTTATATAGCGGTTACTATACCTCACATATGACATGTTATATAGCAGTTACTATATGTTACATATGACATGTTATATAGCGGTTACTATACGTCACATATGATATGTTATATAGCGGTTACTATACGTTATATATGACATGTTATATAGCGGTTACTATACGTCACATATGACATGTTATATAGCGGTTACTATACGTCACATATGACATGTTATATAGCGGTTACTATATGTTACATATGACATGTTATATAGCGGTTACTATACGTTACATATGACATGTTATATAGCGGTTACTATACGTCACATATGACATGTTATATAGCGGTTACTATACGTTACATATGACGTGTTATATAGCGGTTACTATACGTTACATATGACATGTTATATAGCGGTTACTATACGTTACATATGATATGTTATATAGCGGTCACTATACGTTACATATGACATGTTATATAGCGGTTACTATACGTTACATATGACATGTTATATAGCAGTTACTATACGTTATATATGACATGTTATATAGCGGTTACTATATATGACATGTTATATAGCGGTTACTATACCTCACATATGACATGTTATATAGCGGTTACTATACGTCACATATGACATGTTATATAGCGGTTACTATATGTTACATATGACATGTTATATAGCGGTTACTATACGTTACATATGACGTGTTATATAGCGGTTACTATACGTTACATATGACATGTTATATAGCGGTTACTATACGTTACATATGACATGTTATATAGCAGTTACTATACGTTATATATGACATGTTATATAGCGGTTACTATACCTCACATATGACATGTTATATAGCGGTTACTATACGTTACATATGACATGTTATATAGCGGTTACTATATGTTACATATGACATGTTATATAGCGATATATCCATGATATCCATGTTATATGAGATACAGATCGCTGATTTCAGGGAGACCAGCCAAACGACAACGACAACACTGTTATCGTTTTCCATCAGGTCAGTACGATAACAGTGATATCCATGTTATATCGCAGTTACTATACGTTACATATGACATGTTCAGGACAGTTTCTAGGTCATATTGGCTACAGGGCGGACTTGAAAAAAGTTCAGTTACACCCAATCCCCCCCCCAAGTAACCCCAAGTGTCCATTTACCCCCCCAGCATACTCCATGTGTCCAGTCCCCCCCCACATCCCCCATGTTTCCAGTTACCCCCCCCCCTCCCAGCATCCCTCATGTGTCCAGTTACCCCTCCCAGCATCCCCCATGTGTCCAGGTACCCCCCCAACAATCCCCATGTGTCTAGTTACCCCCCCCCAGCATCCCTCATGTGTCCAGGTACCCCCCCCAACAACCCACATGTGTCTAGTTACCTCCCCCCCAGCATCCCTCATGTGTCCATTTACCCCCCAGCATACCCCATGTGTCCAGTCCCCCCCCCCCCCACATCCCCCTATGTGTCCAGTTACCCCTCCCAGCATCCCCCATGTGTCCAGGTACCCCCCCCAACAGCCCCCATGTGTCTAGTTACCTCCCCCCCCAACAACCCCCATGTGTCTAGTTACCCCCCCCCCCCCCTCAGCATCCCTCATGTGTCCAGTTAAGCCCATCCACGCAGGCCTGTATTCATAGTTTATGCTGCCCTAGGCACTTTCATACTGAGTATAAGGTGCTGGGAAAGCTGGGTGACCCTGATCAATCATCTATCACCTGTATAAAAGATCCTGGGAAGGCTGGGTGACCCTGATCATACTAAGTATAGGATGCTGGGAAAACTGGGTGACCCCATTATACTGCCTACAAGTTGCGGGAAAATCTGGGTGACCTCCCCACCCTTCCCCAATGTAACCTTCAGGGCCTAGTAAACAGTATACAGAGAGGGGATCCTGTATGATACAGTATCCCCCCCCCACTCCAAGTACTGTTCAGAGCCTGGTGCCCATAAAGAACCCCCACCCCTCTGCATATATGGGTCCTGAACAGTACATGGGTGGGGGTGGGGTACTGTATCAGGACCCCCCTGTATACTGCTGACTAGAGCCTGGATAGTACATGGGGGGGGGGATATTGTAAACTTTTCAGGGACCCCACCACAATGTTGGCTCCACCCCCTCCCCCCGCGAGGGGGGGGGGTCTTACCCTTGCCTAAAACATGCAGGGCAGTCCTCCTCTCCTCCAGGCCCAGGCATTAAGGTGCAGGCGGTATTCTCTTCTCCTGGCAGTAGGCGGCCCTTACAGATCCTTGCTTCATTGGAGGAGCAATGAAACTCTATGAGCTATGTGCTGACTGAGGTAAGCACAACCCCCCCCCCCCCGCGACCATGGCCCCGCCCACTTTCAGCTGACGATCAGAATTTTTTTTTACAGCTCTTATTATGCTCGGATTATGGCGCCCCCTAATTGCTAGCGCCCCATGTGGCTGCCCGGCTGGCACGGTACTAGAAACGGCCCTGGACATATTATCATTATTCAGCAGGTCGGTATGATTACAGTGATATCCATTTTATATAGCGTTTTTTATTGCAGGGGCGGAATCAGACTGCAGAGGGCCCCTGTGCAAAAAATGTGTTTGGGCCCCATAACCTATTCCCTTCTCCACCTTTCTGTCTTGAAGGCGCACACATATATACACCTGGGTATCCGGTACGTGTCCTGGTGTCTCAGGAGGGCCCTACAGCACAGATGCCAGGGCCCAGGACTGTACTGCAGTGTGTGCCGGCACTAGGGTGGGACTGGGATACCTGTGGCCACCAATAGAACTAATCAGAAGAAGGATCCATCAGCAGCGACATGCTGACCTGGTCCCATCCTGTACTGATGTATCTGTGACCACAACTTCTGGATAACAATAACTACAACTCTCAGCATGCCCTACACTTATGAAACACTCAGAGAACGCTGGGAGTTTTAGTTTCCATGGGGACAACCCCATGAGTTGTCTATTTATTTGTAATTCAAATCCCACCATATCCTGAGGGCTGCAGTAAATGCTGGGAGTTGTAGTGTTTACAGCTGTTGTATTTGGAGCATTGTACACTGAATATATAGCTTAGAGTGTGGAAGTGACCCCAGAAAAGCACTAATACGGGATAGAACAAAGGGGCCCTTAATCACTGTTGGGGTACAGGTGGGATACATGTACTGTGTGTGGCTGCACAGGTGGGATACATGCACTGTATGTGGCTGCACAGGTGGGAGACGTGTACTGTGTGTGGCTGCACAGGTGGGATACATGTACTTTATGTGGCTACACAGGTGGGGTACATGTACTGTATGTGGCTGCACAGGTGGGAGACGTGTACTGTGTGTGGCTGCACAGGTGGGAGACGTGTACTGTGTGTGGCTGCACAGGTGGGAGACATGTACTGTATGTGGCTGCACAGGTGGGAGACATGTACTGTATGTGGCTGCACAGGTGGGAGACATGTACTGTATGTGGCTGCACAGGTGGGAGACATGTACTGTATGTGGCTGCACAGGTGGGATACATGTACTGTGTGTGGCTGCACAGGTGGGATACATGTACTGTATGTGGCTGCACAGGTGGGATACATGTACTGTGTGTGGCTGCACAGGTGGGATACATGTACTGTATGTGGCTGCACAGGTGGGAGACGTGTACTGTGTGTGGCTGCACAGGTGGGATACATGTACTGTATGTGGCTGCACAGGTGGGAGACGTGTACTGTGTGTGGCTGCACAGGTGGGATACGTGTACTGTATGTGGCTGCACAGGTGGGATACATGTACTGTATGTGGCTGCACAGGTGGGATACATGTACTGTATGTGGCTGCACAGGTGGGAGACGTGTACTGTGTGTGGCTGCACAGGTGGGAGACGTGTACTGTATGTGGCTGCACAGGTGGGATACATGTACTGTATGTGGCTGCACAGGTGGGATACATGTACTGTGTGTGGCTGCACAGGTGGGAGACATGTACTGTATGTGGCTGCACAGGTGGGAGACATGTACTGTATGTGGCTGCACAGGTGGGAGACATGTACTGTATGTGGCTGCACAGGTGGGAGACATGTACTGTATGTGGCTGCACAGGTGGGAGACATGTACTGTATGTGGCTGCACAGGTGGGAGACATGTACTGTATGTGGCTGCACAGGTGGGAGACATGTACTGTGTGTGGCTGCACAGGTGGGATACATGTACTGTGTGTGGCTGCACAGGTGGGATATATGTATTGTATGTAGCTGCACAGGTGGGAGACGTGTACTGTATGTGGCTGCACAGGTGGGATACGTGTTTTGTATGTGGCTGCACAGGTGGGATACGTGTACTGTATGTGGCTGCACAGGTGGGAGACATGTACTGTATGTGGCTACAGAGGTGGGATACATGTACTGTATGTGGCTGCACAGGTGGGATACATGTACTGTATGTGGCTGCACAGGTGGGAGACATGTACTGTATGTGGCTGCACAGGTGGGAGACATGTACTGTATGTGGCTGCACAGGTGGGATATATGTATTGTGTGTGGCTGCACAGGTGGGAGACATGTACTGTATGTGGCTACAGAGGTGGGATACATGTACTGTATGTGGCTGCACAGGTGGGATACATGTACTGTGTGTGGCTGCACAGGTGGGATACATGTACTGTATGTGGCTGCACAGGTGGGATACATGTACTGTATGTGGCTGCACAGGTGGGATACATGTATTGTATGTGGCTGCACACGTTTTAATACATTGGTGGGCCCAGTGCACAGCCCTCAAGAGTGGGCCCCCCCCCCCCAACCCAACGTTATCAGAATCGGAGCTCCACACACAGTATAATGCCCTGAAAAAGCCCCCACACTGTATTAAGAGCCCTAATACATACAGTAGTTACCTTATAACTAGAGATGAGTGACCCTGGAGCAGCTGGAGTCCATCCGAACCCGAACGTTCAGCATTTGATTAGCGGTGGCTGCTGAAGTTGGATAAAGCCCTAAGGTTATGTGGAAATCATGGATATAGTTATTGGATATAGTCATTGGCTGTATCCATGTTTTCCAGACAACCTTAGAGCTTTATCCAAGTTCAGCAGCCGCCGCTAATCACATGCTGAACGTTCAGGTTCGGAACGACTCAAACCCGGTTCACTCATCTCTACTTATAACCTTATAAAGATATCATCAATGATACCATTACATAATACCGCCACACCATGACCACTATCACTACAGACCCTATAAGAGAGTGCAGTTACATCCAGTGACTCACAGGAGGCGTCTTCTCTGATCAGAGTGTTTCACCTTTTCTTTCGCTCCATCCAGCCTGGGCCACCATGATGTCTCCCCCGGCTGTGAATCTTCTCTCCAGAATCTGCCAGAGAAACATTTTAGGCTCCAAAACATACAGTAACAAGGTCCCCTATACCCCTATACAGTAGTTACCCCCCTATGTACCCCTATATAGTAGTTACCCCCCTCTGTGCCCCTATTTAGTAGTTACACTACTCTGTGCTCCCACTTAATAATTAGGTATGCTCTGTGCCCCAATATAGTAGTAAGGTCCCTATATAATAAAGGCACCTCTGTGCAGCCCCAATGTTAGTATAGCCCCCTGTGTGCTGCCCCCAGTAGTATAGACCCCCTGTGTGCTGCCCCCAGTAGTATAGGCCCCCTGTGTGCTGCACCCAGTAGTATAGAAAGCTGTGTGCTGCCCCCAGTAGTATATAGACCCCTGTGTGCTGCCCCCAGTACTATAGACCATTAGGTGCTGCCCCCAGTAGTATATAGACCCCCTGTGTGCTGCCCCAGTAGTATATAGACCTCATTGTGCTGCCCCCAGTAGTATATAGACCCCCTGTGCGCTGCCCCCAGTAGTATATAGACCACTAGGTGCGGCCCCCAGTAGTATATAGACCCCTTGTGTGCTGCCCCTAGTACTTTAGACCACTAGGTGCTGCCCACAGTAGTATATAGCCCCCTCTGTGCTCCCCTAGTTATATATATCCCCCAGTAGTATATATACCCCCCTGTGCACCCCCCAGTAGTATATACATATCCCCTGTGCTCCCCCGAGTAGTATATATATCCCCTGTGCGCCCCCAGTATGCTTTCCCAGTTATATATACCCCCTGTGCACCCCCCAGTTATATATATATATCCCCTGTGCACCCCCCAATTATATATATATCCCGTGTGCCCCCAAGTATTTCATAGCCCCCATGTGTGGTCCCCGTTATATATACCTCCCTGTGCACCCCCAGTTATATATACCCCAGTGCACCCCCCAGTTGTATATTTATCCCCTGTGTGCCCCCAGTAGTATATAGCCCCCTCTGCGCTCCCCCAGTTATATATACCCCCTGTGCACCCCCCAGTTATATATACCCCCCTATGTGCTCCCCATTATATATATACACCCTGTGTGCCCCCCCCCAAATATATATACACCCTGTGTGCCCCCCCCCAAATATATATACCCCCTGAGCGTGCCATCCCCCCCAGTAGTGTATAGGGCACCCCTAGTAGTATAGACCCCCGCTGTGTGCTGCCCCCGTTATATAGCCCCCCTTTGTGCTCCCCCTTCCTGGCCTCCCACATAGCAAATAACAAAAAAAAAAACTGGTATACTCACCTGGGTCCGCGCGTTCCTCTTCTCTTCACCTCACCCCTGTGGCCGCAGACAGTGCTTTACCTGCGGTCACAAGAGGCCGCCGTCCCCTCTCGCGATGCCGGCACTGAGTGACGTCACTCAGTGCCGATACCACTACAGGAGAGCGGCCTCTTGTGACCGCAGGTAAAGCACTGCCTGCAGCCACAAGGATGACCGACAGGGAGGGAGCCAATGGCTCCCGACCTGTCAGTGACGCTGCTGCTGCCCGTACCTATGAGCGCTAGTTACGAGCGCTCATAGCTACAGTGCAGAGCGCAGGGGGGGGGGGGGGGAGGGGAGGACCTGCAGGGGGCGCCATGCATGGGTAACCTTACCCATCCCGATGGCGCCCCCCTGGCAGGCTGGTGGCCGGAGCCCTGCTCAGAGTGGGCCCCTTTAACCAGTGGGCCCGGTGCACGTGCACCATGTGCCCTCTGGTTAAAGCAGCCCTGGGTGGGAGACATGTACTGTATGTGGCTGCACAGGTGGGAGACATGTACTGTATGTGGCTGCACAGGTGGGAGACATGTACTGTATGTGGCTGCACAGGTGGGAGACATGTACTGTGTGTGGCTGCACAGGTGGGAGACATGTACTGTATGTATCTGCACAGGTGGGAGACATGTACTGTGTGTGGCTGCACAGGTGGGAGACATGTACTGTGTGTGGCTGCACAGGTGGGAGACATGTACTGTATGTGGCCGCACAGGTGGGAGACATGTACTGTATGTGGCTGCACAGGTGGGAGACATGTACTGTATGTGGCTGCACAGGTGGGAGACATGTACTGTGTGTGGCTGCACAGGTGGGAGACATGTACTGTGTGTGGCTGCACAGGTGGGAGACATGTACTGTGTGTGGCTGCACAGGTGGGAGACATGTACTGTATGTGGCCGCACAGGTGGGAGACATGTACTGTATGTGGCCGCACAGGTGGGAGACATGTACTGTATGTGGCTGCACAGGTGGGAGACATGTACTGTATGTGGCCGCACAGGTGGGAGACATGTACTGTGTGTGGCTGCACAGGTGGGAGACATGTACTGTATGTGGCTGCACAGGTGGGAGACATGTACTGTATGTGGCTGCACAGGTGGGAGACATGTACTGTGTGTGGCTGCACAGGTGGGAGACATGTACTGTGTGTGGCTACACAGGTGGGAGACATGTACTGTATGTGGCTGCACAGGTGGGAGACATGTACTGTGTGTGGCTGCACAGGTGGTAGACATGTACTGTATGCCTCCTCCTGCTGCCTGATTGCCGCTAGGGACAGAGGGGGGAGGCAGGGAAAGGATGACATTCCCAGGAACGTTATTTTGCAGAAACTACCTGCTTTACATGACGTTCCCACAAGGGGTTAAGAACTGTTCAGTAAAGCATTCAAGTGGTTAAGTTAATCTGGACTCTGTGGTTCATCTATACTACACCTACTGTGTGTAATTGGGAGCTGGGCATATACCACTTACACCCAGTGACACCTGCCCCTGGAAATTGTTAATATGACTCCATTTATTGTAGATGGTCATCTGTGTGGAAAAGAATTAATACCAGAATTGAACCAAAGGTGGCGCTCCGCCATATTCTCACCCCCGCTCCCTCTCTTTGCTCACAATGTTCATTTTAACTTTCACCTTCGCTTCCATTATCCTCAAACTCTGCTTTAACCCTCCGCTCCCCACACCAAGTAACAATCTCTTTATTTCTCCAGCTCTTTTACCATCTGATCTCTTCCCTCCTGTTCTCCTCTTTCCATACACTAAAACCTTTACCTTTACCTCTCATGTTCTCAATGTCCGCGCCCTCTCACCTCCTCACACCTGCTGTCTCTGTCTCTGCTGCTTCTCACTGCTGGAGACATTTCACCAAACCCTGCCCCCCCCCCCCCCACCACCAGATCTCATCTACCACGCATCTGCCCTCCTTTCGTCCACATTTCTCTACATCCCGCCGCTCCTCTCACACCATCCGCATCCTCCTGACCTCCCTCCCCCTGTACCTTTCTCCGTTGCATCCTGGAACGCACGCTCTGTCCGCAATAAACTTACATTCATACACAATCTCTTTTTTTACCACAACCTCTACTTCTTAGGCCTAACTGAGACATGGCTGACCCCTACTGACACTGCTTCCCCTGCTGCACTTTGCTACGGTGGGCTCCAGTTTACTCACACCCCTCGCCCTGGCAATAAGCAGGGTGGTGGGGTTGGCCTGCTGCTAATGGAAAACTGCTCCTTTAATCCAACCCCTCCTCTCCCTGCTCTCACCCTCCTCTTCCTGCTCTCACCCTCCTTTCCCTGCTCTCACCCTCCTCTTCCTGCTCTCACCCTCCTCTCCCTGTCCTCACCCTCCTCTCCCTGTCCTCACCCTCCTCTCCCTGCTCTCACCCTCCTCTCCCTGTCATCACCCTCCTCTCCCTGCTCTCTGTCACGGCCGCGGCGGCGTCCCGCGTTCCGGGCCGCCGCGACCGCCTCCTGCCCCATGCAGCAGCCGGTGTCCATAGTCAGGGACCCGGCACTGCTGTTACTTCGGCCCCGGGGGGCGCATCACCTCTCCACGTTCCTATCTGTCGCTGTGCCGGCCGGCGCGCGCGTCCCCGCCTCCTAGGGCGCGCGCGCGCCGGCTGTCTCAGATTTAAAGGGCCAGTCCGCCCTTAATTGGTTAGTTGCACCAATCACTCCCCTATAAATCCCAGCATGCCCTGTCCCTTGTGTTGGAGCCTCTACATGCTTCCCATAGCGTTTGGCCCAGCTCCCTGTTGTTCCTGATTCCTGTCCGCTACCTGGTCCCTAGTCCTTGTTCCTGATCCCTGTCCGCTTCCTGGTCCCTACTCCTTGTTCCTGATTCCTGCTTCTCCGTTATACTTCAGTTCCTGTGTTCTGCCTGTCACGTGCGGTCTCACCTACAGACCATTGCCAGTATCATCTCCTGCCTACTGCTCCTGCTACGCCTCGCCTGCCGTCACCAGCACAGAGCCAGAGGTAGCGACCTGGGGGTCGCCTGCCGCAGCAAGTCCATCCCGCCTTGCGGCGGGCTCTGGTGAAAACCAGCGGCCCCTTAGACTCCGCCCCCTGGTGAGGTTAGTGCCATCGCTGGTGACGGTCCAGTGGATCCACTACTCCAGGCGTAACAGTAGGCTCCAACCATGGATCCCAGCGAGGTGCCTGATCTCCGTGACGTCGCCAGAGTGGTCGCTCAACAGGCGCAACAAATCCAGAAACAGTCGCAGCAGATCCAGCAACTCACTGCCGCCTTACAGCGCACACCACCTCCTGACGCTGTTTCTACACTCCGACTGGCTCTCCCAAGCAAATACTCTGGTGACTCCAAGTTGTGCAGAGGATTCCTGACTCAGTGCACCTAGGTCCGGTGGGACAGGTGTCCCTAGGCGTGAACGCTACCTTTCCAAGTTTGTCTATGCCGGTTTCCATCCAGTCACCCTCAGGACAAAATCACCAGACTACTGCCTTTCTCGATTCTGGGTCAGCAGGCAGTTTTATTGCGGCAACATTGGTCCAAAGATGGCGGCTACCCGTGATCCAACTAGCCAGGCCCTTGACTATCTCCTCGGTCACGGGCGAGATTCTTACCGACCAGATATATTTCCAGACCGCACCTCTAGTCCTCCAGGTGGGTCCTTTACATCAGGAAAAGATATCCTTCTACGTCCTGCCCCATTCATCCCCCGCCATCCTCCTGGGACTCCCTTGGCTGCAATTACATGCTCCTAAGCTATACTGGAGAACCGGGGAGATTATCAGTTGGGGTCAGGACTGTTCCAACCAGTGTCTCAAGTCACCTCAGACCAAGTACTCGGTGTCGTCACCTGACCCCGCCAAGCCTCTATCCGGCCTACCGGCAAAAGACCAAGACTTGGCGGATGCCTTCTCTGCCGAGAAGGATCTCATCCACAAACCCACATCCCCTCGCCACAGTATACCTCCTGATCGCCTAGTACCAGTCGTCACCTCTACTCTTCAGAGAATACCCCCCGGAAAGACCCATGTTCACCCTGCGCTTCGAAGAGGTATTTTGAAGTGGGGACATTCCTCATTGGAGGCCGGGCACTCTGGAGTCCGTAAGACCGGCCAACGGATCTCCCGTCACTACTGGTGGTCCAGTCTGTTCCAAGATGTCAAAGACTTTGTGGCTTCCTGTGCCATCTGCAGGCAAGAAAGAGGGGGAGGCCAAAGGGGGGGGGGTACTGTCACGGCCGCGGCGGCGTCCCGCGTTCCGGGCCGCCGCCGCGACCGCCTCCTGCCCCATGCAGCAGCCGGTGTCCATAGTCAGGGACCCGGCGCTGCTGTTACTTCGGCCCCGGGGGGCGCCTCACCTCTCCACGTTCCTGTCTGTCGCTGTGCCGGCCGGCGCGCGCGTCCCCGCCGCCTAGGGCGCGCGCGCGCCGGCTGTCTCAGATTTAAAGGGCCAGTCCGCCCTTAATTGGTTAGTTGCACCAATCACTCCCCTATAAATCCCAGCATGCCCTGTCCCTTGTTTTGGAGCCTCTACATGCTTCCCATAGCGTTTGGCCCAGCTCCCTGTTGTTCCTGATTCCTGTCCGCTACCTGGTCCCTAGTCCTTGTTCCTGATCCCTGTCCGCTTCCTGGTCCCCACTCCTTGTTCCTGGTTACTGCTGCCCCGTTATACTTCAGTTCCTGTGTTCTGCCTGTCACGTGCGGTCTTACCTACAGACCATTGCCAGTATCATCTCCTGCCTACGGCTCCTGCTACGCCTCGCCTGCCGTCACCAGCACCGAGCCAGGGGTAGCGACCTGGGGGTCGCCTGCCGCAGCAAGTCCATCCCGCCTTGCGGCGGGCTCTGGTGAAAACCAGCGGCCCCTTAGACTCCGCCCCCTGGTGAGGTTAGTGCCATCGCTGGTGACGGTCCAGTGGATCCACTACTCCAGGCGTTACACTCTCACCCTCCTCTCCCTGTCCTCACCCTCCTCTCCCTGCTCTCACCCTCCTCTCC
The DNA here is from genome assembly GCF_027789765.1 of Dendropsophus ebraccatus. Taxonomy (NCBI): domain Eukaryota; kingdom Metazoa; phylum Chordata; class Amphibia; order Anura; family Hylidae; genus Dendropsophus; species Dendropsophus ebraccatus. The sequence continues at coordinate 190,751 of NC_091455.1, forward strand.
CTGCTCTCACCCTCCTCTCCCTGTCCTCACCCTCCTCTCACCCTCCTCTACCTGCTCTCACCCTCCTCTCCCTGCTCTCACCCTCCTCTCCCTGTCCTCATCCTCCTCTCCCTGCTCTCACCCTCCTCTCCCTGTCCTCATCCTCCTCTCCCTGCTCTCACCCTCCTCTCCCTGCTCTCACCCTCCTCTCCCTGTCCTCACCCTTCTCTCCCTGCTCTCACCTCCTCTCCCTGTCCTCACCCTCCTCTCCCTGCTCTCACCCTCCTCTCCCTGTCCTCACCCTCCTCTCCCTGTCCTCACCCTCCTCTCCCTGCTCTCACCCTCCTCTCCCTGCTCTCACCCTCCTCTCCCTGTCCTCACCCTCCTCTCCCTGTCCTCACCCTCCTCTCCCTGCTCTCACCCTCCTCTTCCTGCTCTCACCCTCCTCTTCCTGCTCTCACCCTCCTCTTCCTGCTCTCACCCTCCTCTCCCTGCCCTCACCCTCCTCTCCCTGCTCTCACCCTCCTCTCCCTGCCCCTCACCCTCCTCTCCCTGCTCTCACCCTCCTCTCCCTGCTCTCACCCTCCTCTCCCTGTCCTCACCCTCCTCTCCCTGCTCTCATCCTCCTCTCCCTGTCCTCATCCTCCTCTCCCTGCTCTCATCCTCCTCTCCCTGTCCTCATCCTCCTCTCCCTGCTCTCATCCTCCTCTCCCTGTACTCATCCTCCTCTCCCTGCTCTCACCCTCCTCTCCCTGCTCTCACCCTCATCTCCCTGCCCTCGCCTTCCTCTCCCTGCTCTCACCCTCCTCTCCCTGCTCTCACCCTCCTCTCCCTGCCCTCGCCCTCCTCTCCCTGCCCTCGCCCTCCTCTCCCTGCTCTCACCCTCCTCTCCCTGCCCTTGCCCTCCTGTCCCTGCCCTTGCCCTCCTCTCCCTGTCCCCGCCCTCCTCTCCCTGTCCTAACCCTCAACTCCATTGAAGTACACTCTATCCGTATCTATTCCCCCTCCTCTCCCTGCTCTCACCCTCCTCTCCCTGCCCTCGCCTTCCTCTCCCTGCCCTCGCCCTCCTCTCCCTGTCCACGCCCTCCTCTCCCTGTCCTCACCCTCACCTCCTTTGAAGTACACTCTATCCGTATCTATTCCCCCTCCTCTCCCTGTCCTCACCCTCCTCTCCTTGCTCTCACCCTCCTCTCCCTGCCCTCGCCCTCCTCTCGCTGTCCCCGCCCTCTTCTCGCTGTCCTCACCCTCCTCTCCCTGCCCTCACCCTCCTCTCCCTGATCTCACCCTCCTCTCCCCGTCCTCACCCTCCTCTCCCCGTCCTCGCCCTTCTCTCCCCACCCTCTCACTCCTCTCCCCGCCCTCTCACTCCTCTCCCCGCCCTCGCCCTCCTCTCCCCGCCCTCACCCTCCTCTCCTCGCCCTCACCCTCCTCTCCCTGTCCTCACCCTCACCTCCTTTGAAGTACACTCTATCCGTATCTATTCCCCCTCCTCTCCCTGCTCTCACCCTCCTCTCCCTGTCCTCACCCTCCTCTCCCTGCTCTCACCCTCCTCTCCCTGTCCTCACCCTCCTCTCCCTGCTCTCACCCTCCTCTCCCTGCCCTCGCCCTCCTCTCCCTGTCCCCGCCCTCCTCTCGCTGTCCCCGCCCTCCTCTCGCTGTCCTCACCGTCCTCTCCCTGCCCTCACCCTCCTCTCCCTGCTCTCACCCTCCTCTCCCCGTCCTCACCCTCCTCTCCCCGCCCTCTCACTCCTCTCCCCGCCCTCCTCTCCCCGCCCTCACCCTCCTCTCCTCGCCCTCACCCTCCTCTCCCTGCCCTCACCCTCACCTCCTTTGAAGTACACTCTATCCGTATCTATTCCCCCTCTAACCTCCAAGTAGCCGCCATCTACCGACCACCAGGCTCCGCAGCCACCTTCCTTGACCAATTCAACACTTGGCTACTACATTTCCTCTCTACAGATATTCCCACTATCATCATGGGCGACTTCAATATCCCCATCAACACATACAAATCAGCCGCCTCTAAACACCTATCCCTAGCCTCCTCCTATCCCTAGCCTCCTCCTATCCCTAGCCTCCTCCTATCCCTAGCCTCCTCCTATCCCGAGCCTCCTCCTATCGCTAGCCTCCTCCTATCCCTAGCCTCCTCCTATCCCTAGCCTCCTCCTATCCCTAGCCTCCTCCTTTGGCCTCACACAGTGGTCATCTATGGCCACTCACAAAAAGGGTCACACACTTTACCTCATCTTCTCCCGCCTCTGCCGCATATCTGATCTCACCAGCACACCTCTCCACATCTCTGACCACAACCTCCTAACATTCTCTTCTCTCTTCTCCTCATCTACCCCCCCAGTCCAGAACCTTGCCCACCCTCGCAGGAACCTTAGAAACCCTAACACCCAAACACTCTCTGACAGCCTCGCGCCACTCTCCACCATACACTCTCTGACTCCCTTCTGCCTCTCTCCACCATACACTCTCTAAATGACACTGACACAGCCACAACCTTCTACAACTCCACAATAACCTCCGCTCTTGACTCTGTTGCCTCCCTTACGCATAAACAGACAGAGCTGCTGAGCGGCGCTGGAAGAAGTCCCACTCCGAGGAAGACTCCCAGACATACAGGCGAGCACTCCTTGATTTCAAATCTGCCCTCACCTCTGCTAAACAGCACTACTTTACTTCCCTCATATCCTCCTTATCTCACAACCCTAGGACACTGTTTAACACCTTCAACTCTCTTCTCCACCCCCCACTGCCACCCTTACATCTCTAATCTCTGCCCTCCCCCCACATCTTTCATCTCTGCCCCACCCCCCACATCTCTCATCTCCGCCCCTCCCCCCACATCTCTCATCTCTGCCCCTCCCCCCACATCTCTCATCTCTGCTGAGGACTTTGCCTCATTCTTCAAGCAGAAAATCGATGACATCAGAGTAAGCTTCACCTCCCAGCCCCCTCAGCCCCCCCTCATGCTTGTCCAGTGCTCTTCCCCACTAACTCACCTCTCCACCATCACTGCAGAACATCTCTCCAAACTACTCTCCACATCACATCTCACCACCTGCGCACTTGACCCAATCCCATCCCACCTTATCTCCAACCTCTCCTCAGCACTTGTCCCAGCACTTACCCATCTCTTCAATCTATCACTAACTTCTGGCATCTTCCCATCTCCATATAAACATGCAACCATCACACCCATCCTCAAAAAGCCATCCCTTGACCCTACCTCCTTATCCAGCTACCGCCCCATCTCGCTTCTCCCTTTTGCCTCAAAACTCCTGGAACAACATGTCTACCATGAACTCTCCTCCCACCTTTCATCCAACTCACTTTTTGACTCCCTGCAATCCGGTTTCTGCTCCCACCACTCCACAGAAACCGCCCTCACCAAAGTGGCCAATGACCTGCTGACTGCCAAAACCTCACGCCAATATTCTGTGCTCCTTCTCCTTGACCTATCTTCTGCCTTTGACACAGTTGACCATTCTCTCCTCTTACAAATTCTCTCATCCCTTGGTGTCACTATGTAGTATACCAGAGCATGGTTCCTGTGGCTGGGCAGAGGATGGCTCCTGTCAACAAGTGTTATTATATATTTAACATGTTTTATGTGCAACTATTCAGTGTATTTCTCTGTACCAGTAACTGGCAGGCAGAGATGGGTTACATGCTTACACTGCTTACTACACAACAGCGACACCTACTGACCTTAGTGGGAACTGCTCTAGGTAGTGTGGTAAGCTTAGGAAGTTGCTAGAAGGGGGTGTGGTTATGCAGATAGGCCCCCTATATAAGGCTGGCTGTTGCAGAGCTGAGACAGGAGACAAGAGACCAGTGAGACAAGTGACCAGCTGTAGAGGGAATAACATCACCTCAGGAGATCACCACAGAGAGAGAAGCTGCTGAGGGGAACAAGGAGGAAGATCTTACACAGAGCAGCAAGAGAACAGACAGCTGGAGGTGAGAGAAAGAGAGACCCTGAGAGACAGTTTGTCAGGTGCCCCCTCAGGAAAGGGCCAGCACATATACAGTCAGTGGGAATCCTAAAGACAGACACCCAGTGGAGAGACTTGGCTGTAAGGGGAGCAGAGCTAACCTAGGCCTTGGCACCCATCTTCCTGACATTCGGGGGGTAGGATTGACTAGGACCCCTGGATCCTCTGGGACCCGAAAGTTGTGGCCTAAGGCCCGGCCCAGTAACCTAAGCAGGAAGCTCCCTAGCAGACAGGGAGGGGAAAAGCAGACACAAGCACCATTGGGAGAAGTCCACAGGATCACCGTGCTCACCAGCGTCCCACACGTACTGGCAGACCAGGACCTAAGGCAGGTCGTCTCTCTTCACACCACCAGGCTCTCACAAGTACAGTAACCCAGTCAAAGCCGCCAGTAGTCACCGCTGTATGCTAAAGGACTGTATAACACCTGCAAGTCTTACAGTAAAGGAGTTGTTGTTACACTGCCTCCCTCCTTGTCTCCCTGTTGTCTGGTCCACCTGCACCACACCACCATCAAGGGCCATATTACCAGGCAGCAGTATTTTGGGGTTGGCCCCGGGGGAACTACAGGTCCACACCACCGACCACCTTACACACGGGTGCAGCCCCCCTACAGAAACCGCTGCAGCAGCCACAGAAGAGAGAGATAACCGGGAAGCGCCAGAGAGTCCCCCTGTACCTGCAGAAGCCCTCGTGCCCACCTGTGACCGTCACAAGTTCCAGCCATCCTGCAGGTATAGCACACTCTCCCTCTGCAGCCCTCAGTGCATCCCCTCACGGAGGAGCCCAGCGCCACACTACCAGGAGAGACTACCATCACCATCATCCTCTCCTCATTCCCCTCACTCTCTTCCTGTTACCCCGGATCGCTGCAAGTTCTCTTTTGGCGTCACGAACAGGATAGGCTGTGTGCCTGTCACAAAGTACCAACACCTCAGCTGTGAGCAAACTGCCCTCAAGTGTGTGCTAACCGCAAAAGAGGGGGAACCCTGTATCCACAGAGAGTTTGACTGTATGCTGCTTGTGAGAAAAGACTGCTAAAGTGTTTCTGCTACTGTTTTACTGAACTGTTTCGCCTGAGAGAAACTTTGCTTAAAAGAGGGGGAAGATGGAACCCATTTCCCTGTGTGTGGATTTACAGATGTACAGCATGGACCTTGCTTTATTGAAAGAGACTTTACAAGCCACCATGTTTGTTTCACTGTGCCACCTTTACTGTGCTCTCAGAGACTTTGCCACTATCCTAAAAAAGAAGGATTTGTTTGCTGCGTCACAGTCGCAGTGCACCGCCCCTCAAGGGGTTAACTACAGCTCCGCTGAAGCGTGGGAAAGAGTAAGTCCCACCTCACCTCAGAGCGGCTACGCAGCACCACAACAGCAACGGTCGCCCGCCAAGTCTCCTAGAGGTCTGCACAGACAGCGCTTCCGGAGTCCACTGTGTGCCGCCATCTTGGGTGAGTCCCAGCCTCATAGGAAAAAGAGCGCCTCCGTCCCACACAGGAAGTGGGCGGAGCCTGGACCGCCCGGAAGAGGAGGGGGTTCAGTAGCGAGCAGCATGGCGAGCAAGCAGCAACCCGAGACCGGAGTTCCCGCATCCTCCATGTCCGCCAACCCGGACGGCATGCCTGAGCCGCAGCCTGCCCCTCACTCCTCGGAGCAGGTCTGCATTAGTATGCCTCCGGATGCAGCGCTCGAGACAACAGACTCAAATGAGGCAGGGGCGCTAGAGGCTCCAGAGTGCCAAGTTCCCGTCATCCCCTGGGAAGAAGGGGCCGCGATACAACCCCGGTTGATGGACGGTCGGCCACCGAGCCCAGAGGAATCCGTGATCCCCAAATGGTGCTTTGGGGACGAAGGCTGCCTGCAGCAGATCCTCACTGAGATCCGGGAAGCCAACACAGTCCAGGGGACCCAGCCCCGACAGCGGCCAAGCACCGACACTGACCAAAAGTATCGGCAGTTCTACCAAGAGAGAGTGGACCGAGAGCGGGAGATCCGCCGGAGGCTGAAGGAGCCCACCGAGAAGGACGCACGTCCCTTACGGCTGCAAGGGACTGTCCGTGAGTTCAGCCGGGACCGGGGGTATGGGTTTATTGAGGACAACCACGGGCCCAAGTGGTATTTTGTAAACCGGGCTTCGGTGAAACGCCCTGACCTGCCGGAACACTTGCACTCCCTGTTCCCAGGAGAACAGGTGGAGTTTACCCCCATGCTGGGACCCCGAGGGTGGTGGGCAGCGGGTGTCACCAGGGTACCGCCCCCACCTTATAGCGGCCTAGATGAGGACTGGTCAGAAGACTCCGTGAGACCCCAGAGGGCCTACGTCTGTTGCCGCTACCGCCCCCAGACTCTGATGGGAGTGCACCCAGCTCCAAAATGGCTGAACCAGCGCCTTCTCCCCCTTCAGCCCCAGCAGTAGCTGCAGAAGCGGCTCCGCCTGCCCCGGTCCCCACTGTCACAGCTCCAGCGGTACCCACCATAACCCTAGAGGTACCACACGCAACTACAGAGGCCACCCTGGTGGTTGCAAAGCCTGTGACCACCGCAACCTGGTCCACAAGCCCTCCGGGTGTCCGGGACGTCGCCACCACCACCATTGTGGAGGCGAATGCCACTTGGCATATGCACTTAGCGCCAGGAGTGAAGGTGCTCAGCGGTCCTAGCACATCCACCGGAGAGGAGAAAGCAGTGCCTGCAGGGGTCTCGGCCGAGTCCTCCACCCACACACCATCTGGGGTAGCAGCAGCACAGCTACCAGCGTTTCCGCCACTCCCACCAGGTGAAGAGCGACCACCCTTAACCAGCGCTAAGGGCAGAGCCGCCATCTTGGCTCTCTACAAGTTGCAGCAGCGCTGAGTTCGACTGAGGTACTTTTACCTACTGTTGGCAGGAATGCCCTAGTTACCTCAGGAACTACTACAAGTTAACTGTTTATTGCAACGTTTAAGAACTGTGCCTGGCATCTGCCATGATCCAAAGTATACTTTTATAAAGTTTTATGTGTGCTGCAACGTTCAAGTAAAAGTGCCTGGTCTTAGGACCATGAAAGTATTGCATTTAAAGTGCTCTTGTTTTGGGGGGGTTATGTTTTTGTTGGGGTTTAGTGTGTTAAAAAGACACACATCTGCCATGGACTGCCCACTCCAGTGTTCCACTTTAACTCAGAGACTCTAATGGACGCTACCCAGGTCATGTGCCAAAGAGTTTGTTTGCACTATTACACTGTTATTGCAGCCATGTGTATTGCTTATTCGAAAGGACCACTCTAATATGGACGCTGTGCTAAGTGCCAATAGAGAGACTGTAAGAGTTCCCTGTTGGGCAGGAGCCCACTATGTTTACAAAATTGTTTGCACTATATTTGCCTATGTGCCTAACCAAACTTTTACACTTTTATACAGGTATGGTGCCTTTTATTTGTGTTTCCAGCTTTCATCCTCGCCCCAGCCCGTCGCCGAGGCCGGCTTATTTTTAGAGGGGGAATTATGTAGTATACCAGAGCATGGTTCCTGTGGCTGGGCAGAGGATGGCACCTGTCAACAAGTGTTATTATATATTTAACATGTTTTATGTGCAACTATTCTGTGTATTTCTCTGTACCAGTAACTGGCAGGCAGAGATGGGTTACATGCTTACACTGCACACTACACAACAGCGACATCTACTGACCTTAGTGGGAACTGCTCTAGGTAGTGTGGTAAGCTTAGGAAGTTGCTAGAAGGGGGTGTGGTTATGCAGATAGGCCCCCTATATAAGGCTGGCTGTTGCAGAGCTTAGCTGAGACAAGTGAGACAAGAGACCAGTGAGACAAGTGACAGCTGTAGAGGGAATAACATCACCTCAGGAGATCACCACAGAGAGAGAAGCCAGTATTCACCACTGTACGCTAAAGGACTGTATAACACCTGCAAGTCTTACAGTAAAGGAGTTGTTGTTACACTGCCTCCCTCCTTGTCTCCCTGTTGTCTGGTCCACCTGCACCACACCACCACCAAGGGCCATATTACCAGGCAGCAGTATTTTGGGGTTGGCCCCGGGGGAACTACAGGTCCACACCACCGACTACCTTACACACGGGTGCAGCCCCCCTACAGAAACCGCTGCAGCAGCCACAGAAGAGAGAGATAACCGGGAAGCGCCAGAGAGTCCCCCTGTACCCGCAGAAGCCCTCGTGCCCACCTGTGACCGTGACAAGTTCCAGCCATCCTGCAGGTATAGCACACTCTCCCCCTGCAGCCCTCAGTGCATCCCCTCACAGAGGAGCCCAGGGCCACACTCAGGAGAGACTACCATCACCATCATCCTCTCCTCATCCCCCTCACAGAGGAGCTCAGCGCCACGCTCAGGAGAGACTACCATCACCATCATCCTCTCCTCATTCCCCTCACTCTCTTCCCGTTACCCCGGCTCGCTGCAACTAGCCTAGCTCTCTCCTGGATCTCCTCTTACCTCTCCAACCGCACTTTTAGTGTCTCCCACACCACCTCCTCTCCTCGTCCCCTTACTGTTGGTGTTCCCCAAGGATCTGTACTTGGGCCTCTTCTCTTCTCCATCTACACCTCTGGCCTGGGACATATCATAGAGTCCCACGGCTTCAGCTACCACCTCTACGCTGATGACACCCAGATCTACCTCTCTGGTCCGGATGTCACCTCTCTGCTATCCAGGATTCCAGAGTGTCTGTCGGCCATATCCTCCTTCTTCTCCTCCCGCTTTCTAAAAGTCAACATGGACAAAACGGAACTTATCATCTTTCCCCCATCTCGCTCCACCCTGTCGTCTAATCTGACAATCACTATCAATGGCTGCACTCTGTCCCCTGTCCCCCAAGTCCGCTGCCTCAGGGTCACATTTGACTCTGCCCTGTCCTTTAAACCGCATATTCAGGCCCTGACCACCTCCTGCCACTCCCTGACCACCTCCTGCCACTCCCTGACCACCTCCTGCCGCTTTCACCTCAAAAACATTTCCAGAATCCGCTCTTTCTTCACCCCTGACTCTACCAAACTGCTGGTCCATGCTCTCATTATTTCCCGCTTGGACTACTGTAACATCCTCCTCTCTGGCCTTCCAGCTAACTCCCTTGATCCCCTCCAGTCTATCCTTAACTCTGCTGCCCGACTAATCCATCTCTCCCCTCGCTTTGCCTCAGCCTCTCCCCTCTGCCAATCCCTCCACTGGCTCCCATTGCCCAACGTATTCACTTTAAATTATTGACCATGACTTACAAGGCAATCCACACCCTGTCCCCTCCGTACATCTCTGACCTGATATCCCGCTACCGTCCCTCACGCAACCTTCGATCCTCCAGTGACCTCTGTCTGCGCTACCCCCTTCTTCGTACCTCACACAACCGCCTCCAAGACTTTGCCCGAGCCTCCTCCATACTCTGGAACTCGCTGCCCCGACACATCCGTCTCTCATCCACCATCAAGTCCTTCAAAAATAACCTGAAAACCCATCTCTTCAAACTAGGCTACAACCTACAATAACTCTGCATCACACTGACTGGCTGCACTTTACCTCCTGTTTCTCTCCCTATACCCTATAGATTGTGAGCCCTCGCGGGCAGCGTCCTCTTCCCCATGTACCAGTCTGCCATCTGCCTTCATGTAATGTGTTTTGACCTTGTAATGTTCTTGTTTGTTACCCCCTATCAGGGCCGCCGATAGGGCAGTACAACTGGTACTGCCGTATGGGGCCCGGACCCTAATAGACACGGGGGGGGGGGGGGGGGCCCGGCGGGCCCGCCGGCCGCCGCCCCCCGACCGCTACGCTAGGGGGGCCCGCACGGCCCCCCTTGCCCGCACGGCCCCCCTTGCTTCTCGGGATGCACTGATCGCTTTAATGTTCCGCCCGCACAGCGGGCGGAGAAGGACCTGTCAGCATCCTCCTCCTGTATTCTCTCCCATAGGCTGCCGCCACTTCATACCAGCAGCCTATGGGAGGCCGGGCCGTGATCATGTGCCCCTCCGGCAGGCGTGATGATGTGACGTCATCACGTCTGCCGGAAGTCCCGTCCCTGCGGCTCGCAAGATGGAGCCCGAAGAGGAGGAGGAAGAGTTGCTGCCTGCACAGCGCGGATTAGGTGAGTAGGATGTTTGTTTTTTTTTAGGGGCACCTCTGGGGGCGTTATTAGTGTATGGGGGCACCTCTGGGGGCATTATTAGTATATGGGGGCACCTCTGGGGGCATTATTAGTGTATGGGGGTACCTCTGGGGGCGTTATTAGTGTATGGGGGCACCTCTGGGGGCATTATTAGTATATGGGGGCACCTCTGGGGGCATTATTAGCTCATGGGGGCATTATTAGTATATGGGGGCACCTCTGGGGGCATTAGTATATGGGGGCACCTCTGGGGGCATTATTAGTATATGGGGGCACCTCTGGGGCATTATTAGTGTATGGGGGCACCTCTGGGGGCATTATTAGTATATGGGGGCACCTCTGGGGGCATTATTAGCTCATGGGGGCACCTCTGGGGGCATTATTGGTGTATGGGGCACCTCTGGGGGCATTATTAGTATATGGGGGCACCTCGGGGCATTATTAGCTCATGGGGGCACCTTTGGGGGCATTATTAGTGTATGGGGGCACCTCTGGGGGCATTATTAGTATATGGGGGCACCTCTGGGGGCATTATTAGCTCATGGGGGCACCTCTGGGGGCATTATTGGTGTATGGGGGCACCTCTGGGGGCATTATTGGTGTATGGGGGCACCTCTGGGGGCATTATTGGTGTATGGGGGCACCTCTGGGGGCATTATTGGTGTATGGGGGCACCTCTGGGGGCAGTATTAGTGTATGGGGGCACCTCTGGGGGCACTAGTGGTGTATGGGGGCACCTCTGGGGGCATTATTGGTGTATGGGGGCACCTCTGGGGGCATTATTGGTGTATGGGGGCACCTCTGGGGGCATTATTAGTATATGGGGGCACCTCTGGGGGCATTATTAGTATATGGGGGCACCTCTGGGGGCATTATTAGTGTATGGGGGCACATCTGGGGCATTATTAGTGTATGGGGGCACCTCTGGGGGCATTATTAGTGTATGGGGGCACATCTGGGGGCATTATTAGTATATGGGGGCACATCTGGGGGCATTATTAGTATATGGGGGCACCTCTGGGGGCAGTATTAGTGTATGGGGGCACCTCTGGGGGCATTATTAGTTCATGGGGGCACCTCTGGGGGCATTATTAGTTCATGGGGGCACCTCTGGGGGCATTATTAGTATATGGGGGCATTATTAGTTCATGGGGGCACCTCTGGGGGCATTATTAGTTCATGGGGGCACCTCTGGGGGCATTATTAGTATATGGGGGCATTATTAGTTCATGGGGGCACCTCTGGGGGCATTATTAGTTCATGGGGGCACCTCTGGGGGCATTATTAGTATATGGGGGCATTATTAGTTCATGGGGGCACCTGTGGGGGCATTATTAGTGCATGGGGGTACCTCTGGGGGCATTATTAGTTAATGGGGGCCACCTCTAGGGGCATTATTAGCTCATGGGGGCACAGCTGGGAATCCTACATACAGGGGGCACAGCAGGGGATCCTACATACAGGGGGCACAGCTGGGAATCCTACATACAGGGGGCACAACAGGGGATCCTACATACAGGGGGCACAGCGGGGGATCCTACATACAGGGGGCACAGCGGGGGATCCTACATACAGGGGGCACAGCGGGGGATCCTACATACAGGGGGCACAGCAGGGAATCCTACATACAGGAGGCATCCCACACAGCGCAGTTACTATGGGAGCCGACAGGGGGGAGAAAGGAAAGGAAGTTGCTAGAAATGTGCGGAGCCTAAATTGTTTGTCTCGCAGGTTCTGAAAAGATGAAACATATCTGGAAGGAATCATCCTGGAGGTCTGGGCCGGATGGAGAGGAAAAGGGAAAGTGACGCCTCAGATCAAAGAAGACGTCACCTGTGAGTCCCTGTATGACACTTTTCTTATTTTGTAGAACATCATTTAGTAGGGGCGCCCCGAGGTGACAGCTACTACATTATCTGTACTCAGAGATATCACTGTGTTATCTGTGGTGTTACATAGGACTGCAGGTGACTACTACATTATCTGTACTCAGAGATATCACTATGTTATCTGTGCTGTTACATAGGACTGCAGGTGACATCTACATTATCTGTACTCAGAGATATCACTGTGTTATCTGTGCTGTTACATAGGACTGCAGGTGACATCTACATTATCTGTACTCAGAGATATCACTGTGTTATCTGTGGTGTTACATAGGACTGCAGGTGACTACTACATTATCTGTACTCAGAGATATCACTGTGTTATCTGTTGTGTTACATAGGACTGCAGGTGACTACTACATTATCTGTACTCAGAGATATCACTGTGTTATCTGTGGTGTTACATAGGACTGCAGGTGACTACTACATTATCTGTACTCAGAGATATCACTGTGTTATCTGTGGTGTTACATAGGACTGCAGGTGACTACTACATTATCTGTACTCAGAGATATCACTGTGTTATCTGTGCTGTTACATAGGACTGCAGGTGACAGCTACTACATTATCTGTACTCAGAGATATCACTGTGTTATCTGTGGTGTTACATAGGACTGCAGGTGACTACTACATTATCTGTACTCAGAGATATCACTGTGTTATCTGTGGTGTTACATAGGACTGCAGGTGACATCTACATTATCTGTACTCAGAGATATCACTGTGTTATCTGTGGTGTTACATAGGACTGCAGGTGACTACTACATGATCTATACTCAGAGATATCACTGTGTTATCTGTGCTGTTACATAGGACTGCAGGTGAAATCTACTACATTATCTGTACTCAGAGATACCACTGTGTTATGTGGTGTTACATAGGACTGCAGGTGATATCAGGTGATTTCTCCAGGTTGCAGAAGTTCAAACTTCATCGTGCCCTGGTGTGCTGGTGTCTGTATGTCTGTATACATGTGTGCTGGTGTCTGTATACATGTGTGCTGGTGTCTGTATACATGTGTGCTGGTGTCTGTATGTGTGTATACATGTGTGCTGGTGTCTGTATGTGTGTATACATGTGTGCTGGTGTCTGTATACATGTGTGCTGGTGTCTGTGTGTGAGATCAATTCTAGAGAACTGGCTCATATACCCCATTTTCCCCAGTGGCTTAAAATGTAACCTCTGTTATACAGTTATAAAATTGTAGAACCTAAATGTGAACAAGGTGCAATTCAAATAGACACTTACTTGTATAGCTGCCTCTTGTGCTCTGTATGCAGTGCATTATATTCACCCTTGCAACGTACAATTTATAGCGTGTCTACAAGCCCAGCGGGGCTCATTATGATGGAGACTAAAACTTATACAAGAGTGGGGTAGGGGTTCCCCTGTATTCAGAATGCTGGTGAGTACTAGGCAATGCCCCGTCTGGGATTATTGGATTTCGAGGGTCTATGCAGAGCAGGATAAAGACACCTCTGCTGCACAAACAGGATCTCCTAGAAAGCGTTCTCACCGCCATGTATTCGCTATCACCGGCTTGGGTGAGCTAAACTAGCCCGCCTGGGGGGGGGGTGATTTGTATATGCTCACTAACATGGAACAGCCTCATTATATTAGCCTTATCAACATATTCTATGTTAGTGAGCATACCGGGGGGGGGGGGGGGGGGATATTGGTGAACATATACAAATCACACAGCCCCCCAGACCCTCGAAATTCAATAATCCCAAACGGGGCATTGCCTAGTACTCAACAGCATTCTGAATACAGGGGAACCCCTACCCCACTCTTGTGTAAGTTTTAGTCTCCATCATAATGAGCCCCGCTGGGCTTGTAGACACGCTATAAATTGTACGTTGCAGGGGTGAATATAACGCACTGCATACAGAGCACAAGAGGCAGCTGTACAAGTAAGTGTCTGTATGGTGACATTTACATTGCACCTTGTTCACATTTAGTTTCTACGATTTTATAACTGTATAACAGAGGTTACATTTTAAGCCACTGGGGAAAATGGGGAATATGAGCCAGTTCTCTAGAATTGATCTGAACCAAATTATTCCTCCCAGCAAGGCGTGGGGCCAACACACTATTTTTTTTTTTTTATTAATGTGGGGGGCCCGGACACTTTGGTTGTATGGGGCCCCGAAATTCCTGATGGCGGCCCTGTCCCCTATCTATTGTATAGCGCTCTGGAATTAAGTGCGCTTTATAAATAAATAATAATAATAATAAATAAAAGATGTACTGGACGTTATGGGGGAGCACAGCTTTAATGTAGAGTTATGTTAAGGCATACAAACTGTTCTCAGGCCCCCTGCGATTCACACCAACTAATATCTCTCCGGGTATGACTGCTGCACAATGAAATATCGGTGACAGTCAGAGATATGCGGCACTGTGGGGGTGGTGCTGGCGAACGGACTCAGCGTCACTTTCTTCACAGGCAGATTAATAAAAGGAATGATGTCAGAATGAAGACGAAGCATAGGAAAGCTCCCACCTGGAAGAGAAAACTATCATGAGAATTGGTGGCAAATTACATGGGACACTTTCTGGAGCCTTGGGATTACCCCAAGATGTCACATGACCAATTCCTCGTAGACACAATCCTGATAACACTTGAAGCAATGTCCCACATTACCAGTTATATCACATAAGGTATAGGATATATGACCCGGGGTCTTCTTTCCCTCTGGAGAGATTTTTGGTCTGGCATATATCCCCAGTCATGTTCTAAGACTCCTCGTTGGAGTAAAACACTGGCATAAGAGGAAAGCTTCCTAGAACTCTCAGTGGAGCAGGAAATGCCCAGTAAGTCTGGATACATCTTTAGAATGCTATCCCCAAGGAGAATGAGTTTCCCTTTGGTCCCAGGTTTACTACATCATCAGGTATATCACACCATTGGCTATGGGTTTTTCCCAGTTAGTTATTAGGTACATTATATCCCAAGTTTTTCTTCCCAGTGTCTACACATGGATCAGGACATGATCTTTTCAGTCCTGAACTGGACTCAACCTATGGGACTCATGGTTCTTCTTCACCAATAACTTCAGAAGATTTCTTTGGTCAGTTTGCCCCTCACTACTCTATCCAGGATAGTCCACTAAGAAGACAATTGAGCATACTTTCCTTTACTCAAAACATTCATCTTTATTGATAAAACCATTTAAATAGAAATGTTGTACATAAAAAATGAGGGAAGGATGTACAACATTTTATGTACATTTCAAATGGTTTTATCAATAAAGATGAATTTTTTTGGAGTAAAGGAAAGTATGCCCAATTGTCTTCTTGGTGGATTATGATAATCTTGAGTTTTTCCTCTTTCACTTGGGTTAAATAATATGCGGGATAAGTGTTTAGTATAAGCGACTTATGTGATCACATGAAATTTTCCGCATTTTGGAACTATTTTTGTATCAATCCAGGATAGGGGAAAACAACTAGGACTGGCCAGGTCCATTGCAAGGCTTTGACAGGCCATTCTCATTGTTCCTGGACATCTATGTATCTTTAGTAGATACAGTAGTTTCCAAAAAAATGGTATTGTGCTAAAAGCAGCTTCTCCAAAGGCTGAGAACTATTGATGGTGTGGCCACCAAAGCAAGCACGTGAATAATGGGCATCTCCAGTCTGGCATCTACTTAAAGGGGTTATCCAGTGCTACAAAAACATGGCCACTTTCTTCCAGAGACAGCCCCACTCTTCACTCCAGCTTGGGCGGGATTTTGCTACTCAGTTTCATTGAAGTGAATGGAACTTAATTGCAAACTGCACCTGAACTGGTGACAAGAGTCATATTGTCTCTGAAATAAGTGGCCATGTTTTTGTAGCACTGCATAGCCCCTTTAACAACAAGCATGTTGGGCCTTTTCCTTCCTCGTTTTACCTCCTTCTTTCCTGTCACCCAGCACCATAAAACCACAGAGCAGATGTCCCTTCCAGATTCCCTAATTCCCCTGGCTTATATCATCAATGTCACCCCTGAGAGACGATAGAAGGAGCTCTGGTTGCCCTGGCTATCCTGTGGTTAAGCACAGCATCCAGCTGTTTTTGTTTCTTTTGGTGGCCAGGTGACAAGAAAGATGACTAAAAATGTGTCCCACATGTGTCCAGTTCATGCCATCATCCAGACAAGCATTGGCTGATATCTATAGAGTCACAGGCCTGGGGGGGAGCACAGAGGAGTCTGGAAGAGGAGGGGACAGGGAAGTCTGGAGGAAGGGAAAAAGGGGTCTGGGGAAGAGATGATCGAACATCAGAAAATCTTAGGTTCGATTGAACTTGAACCTTCTCAAACCTTCTTCATTTGATTCCTGATGCCTTCCAATTTCATGGGGAAACTCGAGTACCACCTGGAAAACAGGGATACAGTCTATTACTAGAGATAAGCGAACTTTTCAAAAGTTCGTTCCGACCGGACTTCCCGATTTTTTTGAAAAGTTCGGTTCGGATTTCTTCAGATTTCATAGTTTAAAGCATCTATATGATACGGGGGTAGTGTATTTGGTTGAATTTAGGGCTCTACATGTCAGTAACATTGTTATCTTTTCAATATCTCAGTCATTTTTTTTTTTAGACTTCAATATTTACCATTACAGGGTCTATGGGGGAAACTCACCATTACAGGGTCTATGGGGGAAACTCACCATTACAGGGTCTATGGGGGAAACTCACCATTACAGGGTCTATAGGGGAAACTCACCATTACAGGGTCTATGGGGGAAACTCACCATTACAGGGTCTATGGGGGAAACTCACCATTACAGGGTCTATGCAGGAAATTCACCATTACAGGGTCTATGCGGGAAACTCACCATTACAGGGTCTATGCAGGAAACTCACCATTACAGGGTCTATGCGGGAAACTCACCATTACAGGGTCTAGGGGGGAAACTCACCATTACAGGGTCTATGGGGGAAACTCACCATTACAGGGTCTATGGGGGTAACTCACCATTACAGGGTCTATGCAGGAAACTCACCATTACAGGGTCTATGCGGGAAACTCACCATTACAGGGTCTATGCGGGAAACTCACCATTACAGGGTCTATGCGGGAAACTCACCATTACAGGGTCTATGCAGGAAACTCACCATTACAGGGTCTATGCAGGAAACTCACCATTACAGGGTCTATGCAGGAAACTCACCGTTACAGGGTCTATGCGGGAAACTCACCGTTACAGGATCTATGCGGGAAACTCACCATTACAGGGTCTATGCGGGAAACTCACCATTACAGGGTCTATGGGGGAAACTCACCATTACAGGGTCTATGGGGGAAACTCACCATTACAGGGTCTATGCGGGAAACTTACCATTACAGGGTCTATGGGGGAAACTCACCATTACAGGGTCTATGCGGGAAACTCACCATTACAGGGTCTATGCGGGAAACTCACCATTACAGGGTCTATGCGGGAAACTCACCATTACAGGGTCTATGGGGGAAACTCACCATTACAGGGTCTATGCAGGAAACTCACCATTACAGGGTCTATGCAGGAAACTCACCATTACAGGGTCTATGCAGGAAAAAGGTCACAAATGCAGTAAGGGAGCAGTCTCTCCACTACACTCTTGCAAGGGTCCAACTATAGTGCTTGTATATCTGTATAGCACTTTTTTTACAGTTTTATTCTACACACATGCACGAGGTACATATTTGTGCCTCAGGAAAACACCTATATCATACACACTCTCGCAAGGGTGACAGTATAGTACTTGGATATCTGTATAGCACGTTTTTGTTCTGTGCACCCTTCGCTCTCCTATGCCTAATCTATCTATCTTTCGCCCTCTCTATTTTTCTCTCTCAATCACTATATGTTTATCCTTTCCGCTTTCCTAATAATCTTTTTGTCTTTGCTTTTGTACAATATCTTCTCAGTACAGCAGCAGGGTTTTGTCACTGACGAGCTCTGTGCACTGCTAACAGTCTCCTTCCTCTCTCTGTGCAGACTGCCTCATGCGGTCATGTGACCGCTCCTCTTAAAGCAATACCGACATAACACAGGGGTTGGGCTACTGCAACATCCATCATGATCATCACCGGCATCATGAAAGAGCTTTTCCCGTCCAGAACACTTCCTGCTCTCTAAAATGGAGGCTGCCACTTTAGAAAGCAAGAAAAAAAATTCTAAGCGGATCCCATACCGGCCGAACCGGTTCGCTCATCTCTATCTATTACCTAGGCGGTATCCCTATTTTCCAGGTGGTACTCGGGCTTGCTCCACCTTTCCCACGGCACAGAGAGGCATCAGGAGTCAAATGACGAAGGTTCAACAAGGTTTGAGTTCGATCGAACCTAAGATTTTCCGAAGTTTGATCATCTCTAGTCTGGAGAAGGGAACAGAGATGTCTGAAGAAGGAGGGGACAGAGGGAAACTGAACTTTTACCCTGGGTGCATGAAAGGATAGCTACTCCTCTAATGTGTTATATATACAACATCCTTAGGTGTATTCAGGACACTAAGAAACTTACCGGCTCGCTGAATTTGTCTTCCATGCATCCCAGTCTCACCCAGACGCAGCAATGGTCGACCTCTGCAAAATAATGAGCATCAGAACACGTGCTAGAAAGGAGACATCTGAAGAGGATCACTAAACTGTGCTGGAGCTGGTGAAAGCACAGGGAGAACGACAAAAACCACTGACACAGTGACTGGGGAATACAGGGGACAGAACCAGATCACAGGGATTACTGCGGAATACAGGGGACAGAACCAGATCACAGGGATTACTGGGGAATACAGGGGACAGAACCAGATCACAGGGATTACTGGGGAATACAGGGGACAGAACCAGATCACAGGGATTACTGGGAATACAGGGGACAGAACCAGATCACAGGGATTACTGGGGAATACAGGGGACAGAACCAGATCACAGGGATTACTGGGGAATACAGGGGACAGAACCAGATCACAGGGATTACTGGGGAATACAGGGGACAGAACCAGATCACAGGGATGACTGGGGAATACAGGGGACAGAACCAGATCACAGGGATTACTGGGGAATACAGGGGACAGAACCGGATCACAGGGATTACTGGGGAATACAGAGGTCAGAACCAGATCACAGGGATTACTGGGGATACAGGGGACAGAACCAGATCACAGGGATTACTGGGGAATACAGGGACAGAACCAGATCACAGGGATTACTGGGGAATACAGGGACAGAACCAGATCACAGGGATTACTGGGGAATACAGGGGACAGAACCAGATCACAGGGATTACTGGGGAATACAGGGGACAGAACCAGATCATAGGGATTACTGGGGAATACAGGGGTCAGAACCAGATCACAGGGATTACTGGGGAATACAGGGGACAGAACCAGATCACAGGGATTACTAGAGAATACAGGGGACAGAACCAGATCACAGGGATGACTGGGGAATACAGAGGACAGAACCAGATCACAGGGATTACTGGGGAATACAGGGGTCAGAACCAGATCACAGGGATTACTGGGGAATACAGGGGACAGAACCAGATAACAGGGATTACTGGGGAATACAGGGGACAGAACCAGATCACAGGGATTACTGGGGAATACAGGGGACAGAACCAGATCACAGGGATTACTGGGGAATACAGGGGACAGAACCAGATCACAGGGATTACAGGGGACAGAACCAGATCACAGGGATTACAGGGGAATACAGGGGACAGAACCAGATCACAGGGATTACTGGGGAATACAGGGGACAGAACCAGATCACAGGGATTACTGGGGAATACAGGGGACAGAACCAGATAACAGGGATTACTGGAGAATACAGGGGTCAGAACCAGATCACAGGGATGACTGGGGAATACAGAGGACAGAACCAGATCACAGGGATTACTGGGGAATACAGGGGTCAGAACCAGATCACAGGGATTACTAGGGAATACAGAGGATAGAACCAGATCACAGGGATTACTGGGGAATACAGGGGACAGAACCAGATCACAGGGATGACTGGGGAATACAGGGGACAGAACCAGATCACAGGGATTACTGGGGAATACAGGGGACAGAACCAGATTACAGGGGAATACAGGGGTCAGAACCAAATCACAGGGATTACTGGGGAATACAGGGGTCAGAACCAGATCACAGGGATTACTGGGGAATACAGAGGACAGAACCAGATCACAGGGATTACTGGGGAATACAGGGGACAGAACCAGATCACAGGGATTACTGGGGAATACAGGGGTCAGAACCAGATCACAGGGATTACTGGTGAATACAGAGGACAGAACCAGATCACAGGGATTACTGGGGAATACAGGGGACAGAACCAGATCACAGGGATTACTGGGGAATACAGGGGTCAGAACCAGATCACAGGGATTACTGGGGAATACAGAGGACAGAACCAGATCACAGGGATTACTGGGGAATACAGGGGACAGAACCAGATCACAGGGATTACTGGGGAATACAGGGGTCAGAACCAGATCACAGGGATTACTGGGGAATACAGAGGACAGAACCAGATCACAGGGATTACTGGGGAATACAGGGGACAGAACCAGATCACAGGGATTACTGGGGAATACAGGGGACAGAACCAGATCACAGGGATTACTGGGGAATACAGGGGTCAGAACCAGATCACAGGGATTACTGGGGAATACAGAGGACAGAACCAGATCACAGGGATTACTGGGGAATACAGGGACAGAACCAGATCACAGGGATTACTGGGGAATACAGGGGACAGAACCAGATCACAGGGATTACTGGGGAATAAAGGGGACAGAACCAGATCACAGGAATTACTGGGGAATACAGGGGACAGAACCAGATCACATGGATTACTGGGGAATACAGGGGTCAGAACCAGATCACATGGATTACTGGGGAATACAGGGGACAGAACCAGATCACAGGGATTACTGGGGAATACAGGGGACAGAACAAGATCACAGGGATTACTGGGGAATACAGGGGACAGAATCAGATCACAGGGATTACTGGGGAATACAGGGGTCAGAACCAGATCACAGGGATTACTGGGGAATACAGGGGTCAGAACCAGATCACAGGGATTACTAGGGAATACAGAGGATAGAACCAGATCACAGGGATTACTGGGGAATACAGGGGACAGAACCAGATCACAGGGATTACTGGGGAATACAGGGGACAGAACCAGATCACAGGAATTACTGGGGAATACAGGGGACAGAACCAGATCACAGGGATTACTGGGGAATACAGGGGTCAGAACCAGATCACATGGATTACTGGGGAATACAGGGGACAGAACCAGATCACAGGGATTACTGGGGAATACAGGGGACAGAACAAGATCACAGGGATTACTGGGGAATACAGGGGACAGAATCAGATCACAGGGATTACTGGGGAATACAGGGGTCAGAACCAGATCACAGGGATTACTGGGGAATACAGGGGTCAGAACCAGATCACAGGGATTACTAGGGAATACAGAGGATAGAACCAGATCACAGGGATTACTGGGGAATACAGGGGTCAGAACCAGATCACAGGGATTACTGGGGAATATAGGAGTCAGAACCAGATCACAGGGATTACTGGGGAATACAGGGGTCAGAACCAGATCACAGGGATTACTGGGGAATACAGGGGTCAGAACCAGATCATAGGGATTACTGGGGAATACAGGGGTCAGAACCAGATCACAGGGATTACTGGGGAATACAGGAGTCAGAACCAGATCACATGGATTACTGGGGAATACAGGGGACAGAACCAGATCACAGGGATTACTGGGGAATACAGGGGTCAGAACCAGATCACAGGGATTACTGGGGAATATAGGGGTCAGAACCAGATCACAGGGATTACTGGGGAATACAGGGGTCAGAACCAGATCACAGGGATTACTGGGGAATACAGGGGTCAGAACCAGATCACAGGGATTACTGGGGAATACAGGGGACAGAACAAGATCACAGGGATTACTGGGGAATACAGGGGACAGAATCAGATCACAGGGATTACTGGGGAATACAGGGGTCAGAACCAGATCACAGGGATTACTGGGGAATACAGGGGTCAGAACCAGATCACAGGGATTACTAGGGAATACAGAGGATAGAACCAGATCACAGGGATTACTGGGGAATAACCAGATCACAGGGATTACTGGGGAATACAGGGGTCAGAACCAGATCACAGGGATTACTGGAGAATACAGGGGACAGAACCAGATCACAGGGATTACTGGGGAATACAGGGGTCAGAACCAGATCACAGGGATTACTGGGGAATACAGGGGACAGAACCAGATCACAGGGATTACTGGGGAATACAGGGGTCAGAACCAGATCACAGTGATTACTGGAGAATACAGGGGACAGAACCAGATCACAGGGATTACTGGGGAATACAGGGGACAGAACCAGATCACAGGGATTACTGGGGAATACAGGGGTCAGAACCAGATCACAGGGATTACTGGGGAATACAGGGGTCAGAACCAGATCACAGGGATTACTGGGGAACACAGGGCTCAGAACCAGATCACAGGGATTACTGGGGAATACAGGGGTCAGAACCAGATCACAGGGATTACTGGGGAATACAGGGGTCAGAACCAGATTACAGGGATTACTGGGGAATACAGGGGACAGAACCAGATCACAGGGATTACTGGGGAATACAGGGGTCAGAACCAGATCACAGGGATTACTGGGGAATACAGGGGTCAGAACCAGATCACCGGGATTACTGGGGAATACAGGGGACAGAACCAGATCACAGGGATTACTGGGGAATACAGGGACAGAACCAGATCACAGGAATTACTGGGGAATACAGGGGACAGAACCAGATCACAGGGATTACTGGGGAATACAGGGGACAGAACCAGATAACAGGGATTACTGGGGAATACATGGGACAGAACCAGATCACAGGGATTACTGGGGAATACAGGGGACAGAACCAGATCACAGGGATTACTGGGGAATACAGGGGTCAGAACCAGATCACAGGGATAACTGGGGAATACAGGGGTCAGAACCAGATCACAGGGATGACTGGGAAATACAGGGGACAGAACCAGATCACAGGGATTACTGGGGAATACAGGGGACAGAACCAGATCACAGGAATTACTGGGGAATACATGGGTCAGAACCAGATCACAGGGATTACTGGGGAATACAGGGGACAGAACCAGATCACAGGGATTACTGGGGAATACAGGGGTCAGAACCAGATCACAGGGATTACTGGGGAATACAGGGGTCAGAACCAGATCACAGGGATTACTGGGGAATACAGGGGACAGAACCAGCTCACAGGGATTACTGGGGAATACAGGGGACAGAACCAGATCACAGGGATTACTGGGGAATACAGGGGTCAGAACCAGATCACAGGGATTACTGGGGAATATAGGAGTCAGAACCAGATCACAGGGATTACTGGGGAATACAGGGGTCAGAACCAGATCACAGGGATTACTGGGGAATACAGGGGTCAGAACCAGATCATAGGGATTACTGGGGAATACAGGGGTCAGAACCAGATCACAGGGATTACTGGGGAATACAGGAGTCAGAACCAGATCACATGGATTACTGGGGAATACAGGGGACAGAACCAGATCACAGGGATTACTGGGGAATACAGGGGTCAGAACCAGATCACAGGGATTACTGGGGAATATAGGGGTCAGAACCAGATCACAGGGATTACTGGGGAATACAGGGGTCAGAACCAGATCACAGGGATTACTGGGGAATACAGGGGTCAGAACCAGATCACAGGGATTACTGGGGAATACAGGGGTCAGAACCAGATCACATGGATTACTGGGGAATACAGGGGACAGAACCAGATCACAGGGATTACTGGGGAATACAGGGGACAGAACCAGATCACAGGGATTACTGGGGAATACAGGGGACAGAACCAGATCACAGGGATTACTGGGGAATACAGGGGACAGAACTAGATAACAGCGATTACTGGGGAATACAGGGGTCAGAACCAGATCACAGGGATTACTGGGGAATACAGGGGTCAGAACCAGATCACAGGGATTACTGGGGGATACAGGGGACAGAACCAGATCACAGGGATTACTGGGGAATACAGGTGTCAGAACTAGATCATAGGGATTACTGGGGAATACAGGGGTCAGAAACAGATCACAGGGATTACTGGGGAACACAGGGGTCAGAACCAGATCATAGGGATTACTGGGGAATACAGGGGTCAGAACCAGATCACAGGGATTACTGGGGAATACAGGGGTCAGAACCAGATCACAGGGATTACTGGGGAATACAGGGGTCAGAACCAGATCACAGGGATTACTGGGGAATACAGGGGTCAGAACCAGATCACAGGGATTACTGGGGAATACAGGGGACAGAACCAGATCACAGGGATTACTGGGGAATACAGGGGACAGAACCAGATCACAGGGATTACTGGGGAATACAGGGGTCAGAACCAGATCACAGGGATTACTGGGGAATACAGGGGTCAGAACCAGATCACAGGGATTACTGGGGGATACAGGGGTCAGATGACTGCTATGGGGCCCTTGCAAGAAGGGGGCCCAGAAATCCCTGCTCTGCCTTCATGTTAGGTATGCCACTGACAGCCACCACCGCATTCCCCCTCCCGCAGAGGAAGAAGGACCCGCCACTGTACTCTTCTGCCCCCTCACTGTAGTGCATGGTGAGTGGGCTGCACATCAGAAGGAGAGGGGCAGAGGAGCAGGACCTGCCAGGTCCTGTACCCACAGGAGGAGAGGGATGAAGGACCTTATGATCACATGACCCAAAGGTCCTCAATACTTCTGTGGAAGGATGGGCATGACGTCATCAAAGGTCCTTTACATCTCCTTCTGGACACTCCATTCTAGTGTCTAGCCTGGGAGCTGTAAGTGCTGTGTATGTGTGTCAGTGTATGTACCTGTGTATATATGTATATGTCAGAGAGTGTATGTATGTATCTGTGTATATATGTATATGTCAGTGTGTGTACATATGTATCTGTGTATATATGTATATGTCAGTGTGTGTACATATGTATCTGTGTATATATGTATATGTCAGAGAGTGTACATATGTATCTGTGTATATATGTATATGTCAGTGTGTGTATATATGTATCTGTGGGTATATGTATATGTCAGAGAGTGTATGTATGTATCTGTGTATATATGTATATGTCAGTGTGTGTACATATGTATCTGTGTATATATGTATATGTCAGTGTGTGTACATATGTATCTGTGTATATATGTATATGTCAGAGAGTGTACATATGTATCTGTGTATATATGTATATGTCAGTGTGTGTACATATGTATCTGCCCCCCCTTTCCACTGCACTGCTCCCCCCATAAATCACTCTTGTGACCGAAAGCATTGTTTTGCTTGCGGTCACAAGAGCAGGCTCATCAGGGCCCCCGGCTGATGCGCGGCTGTTGGGGGTGTCCCGTCCTATCCCCGGCAGCGCCGCGCATCAGTGAACTCTCTGTGCCGCCTTCCGTCAGAGACGCTTCCTGTGCCGGAAGTCCCAGCCCCGACGCATAGGGAGTTCACTGATGCGCGGGGCTGCCGGGGATAGGATGGGACACCCCCGGCAGCCGCACATCAGCCGGGGGCCCGGACGAGCCTGAAGAAGGAGAGGATTGCCGGGGGAGCGGGTTGTTAGGTGAGTTTTTTTTTTTTTTTAATTCTGCTTAGCATAGAGGAAAGAGGGGGCCATCTATAATGGGAGGAGAGGGGGGCATCTATAAGGGGCAGGGGAGAGGGGGGCATCTATAAGGGGGGGGAGAAGAGGGTGCCATCTACAAGGGGAGAGGGGACCATCTATAAGGGGAGGGAGGAGAGGGGGGCATCTATAAGGGGGGGGGGGAGAAGAGGGGGCCATCTACAAGGGGAGAGGGGACCATCTATAAGGGGAGGGAGGAGAGGGGGGCATCTATAAGGGGGGGGGAGAAGAGGGGGCCATCTACAAGGGGAGAGGGGGGCATCTATAAGGGGGGAGAGAAGAGGGGGGCCATCTACAAGGGGAGAGGGGGGCATCTATAAGGGGGCAGGGGAGAGGGGGGCATCTATAAGGGGGGGGGGGGAGAAGAGGGTGCCATCTACAAGGGGAGAGGGGACCATCTATAAGGGGAGGGAGGAGAGTAGTGGTTCAGCCTGTGAGCAAACTTGTACCAAGTATCCGTAAATAAACCATTGTTTGGACAGCAGTTCAAGAGTGTGGATTCCTTCCTTCACGGGTATCCTGTCTAAAAAGAGGACTACAACCTTGGGATACGCAGGTACAGAGTGGTCAAACACCTATCTACTTTCACTAATTTTGTTGTTTCAGTGGACTTTACAGGGTGTGGTTGCCTTAAGGCAGATTATGCGACTGTTTATTTTCCATATGAGGGAGGAGAGGGGGACCATCTATAAGGGAGGGGAGAGAGGGGGGCCATCTACAAGGGAGGGGAGAGAGGGGGACCATCTATAAGGGGAGGGGGGGAGAGGGGGCCATCTATAGGGGAGGGGGGAGAGGGGGCCATCTATAAGGAAGGGGGGGGGGCATTTATAAGGGGAGGGGGAGAGGGGGCCATCTATAAGGGGAGGAGAGGGGGCCATCTATAAGGGAGGGGGGAGGGGGCTTCTATAAGGGGGGGAGAGGGGGGCCATCTATAAGGGAGGGGAGAGAGGGGGGGCCATCTATAAGGGGAGGGGGGAGAGGGGGCCATCTATAAGGGGAGGGGGGAGAGGGGGCCATAGGGGGAGAGGGGGCCATCTATAAGGGGAGGAGAGGGGGCCATCTATAAGGGAGGGGGGAGGGGGCTTCTATAAGGGGGGGGAGAGGGGGACCATCTATAAGGGAGGGGGCTTCTATAAGGGGGGGAGAGGACATCTATAAGGGGGGGGGAAGAGGGTGCCATCTATAAGGGGAGGGGGAGAGGGGGGCATCTATAAGGGTTTGGAGAGGGGGCCATCTATAAGGGGGGGAGAAGAGGGGGCCATCTATAAGGGATGGAGAAGAGGGGGGCATCTATAAGGGTAGGGAGAGGGGGCCATCTATAAGGGTAGGGAGAGGGGGCCATCTATAAGGGGGGGAGAATAGGGGGCCATCTATAAGGGATGGAGAACAGAGGGGGCATTTATAATGGGGGGGGGAGAGGGGGCCATCTATAAGGGGATGGGGGAGAGGGGCAATCTATAAGGGGGGGAACATGCAGTGGGGCTATCTTTAAGGGGGGAGAGGGGGCCATCTATAAGGGGAAAGGAGAGGGGCCATCTATAAGGGGGGAAGAGAGGGGGCCATCTATAAGGGGGGCAACATGCAGTGGGGGCCATCTATATATACTATAAGGGGCCATTTATATAAACTATAAGGGGGGTCACATAGAGTCAGGGCTACCCACTAAATGAGGGTGTAAAGGGGCCATTACAGATGTGCAGTGTGTATAGAGATGAGGGGGAGAGATAACCCTGTATACCAGGAGAGACTGCTGATAGAGGAGAGATAACCCTGTATACCAGGAGAGACTGCTGATAAAGGAGAGATAACCCTGTATACCAGGAGAGACTGCTGATGGGTGACAGATAACCCTGTATACCAGGAGAGACTGCTGATGGGGGAGAGATAACCCTGTATACCAGGAGAGACTGCTGATGGGGGAGAGATAACCCTGTATACCAGGAGAGACTGCTGATGGGGGAGAGATAACCCTGTATACCAGGAGAGACTGCTGATAGAGGAGAGATAACCCTGTATACCAGGAGAGACTGCTGATGGGGGAGAGATAACCCTGTATACCAGGAGAGACTGCTGATGGGGAGAGATAACCCTGTATACCAGGAGAGACTGCTGATGGGGGAGAGATAACCCTGTATACCAGGAGAGACTGCTGATGGGGGAGAGATAACCCTGTATACCAGGAGAGACTGCTGATGGGGGAGAGATAACCCTGTATACCAGGAGAGACTGCTGATGGGTGACAGATAACCCTGTATACCAGGAGAGACTGCCGATGGGGGAGAGATAACCCTGTATACCAGGAGAGACTGCCGATGGGGGAGAGATAACCCTGTATACCAGGAGAGACTGCTGATGGGGGAGAGATAACCCTGTATACCAGGAGAGACTGCTGATAGAGGAGAGATAACCCTGTATACCAGGAGAGACTGCTGATAGAGGAGAGATAACCCTGTATACCAGGAGAGACTGCTGATGGGGGAGAGATAACCCTGTATACCAGGAGAGACTGCTGATGGGGGAGAGATAACCCTGTATACCAGGAGAGACTGCTGATGGGGGAGAGATAACCCTGTATACCAGGAGAGACTGCTGATAGAGAGATAACCCTGTATACCAGGAGAGACTGCTGATGGAGGAGAGATAACCCTGTATACCAGGAGAGACTGCTGATAGAGAGATAACCCTGTATACCAGGAGAGACGCCTGATGGAGGAGAGATAACCCTGTATACCAGGAGAGACTGCTGATAGAGAGATAACCCTGTATACCAGGAGAGACTGCCGATGGGGGAGAGATAACCCTGTATACCAGGAGAGACTGCTGATGGAGGAGAGATAACCCTGTATACCAGGAGAGACTGCTGATGGGGGAGAGATAACCCTGTATACCAGGAGAGACTGCTGATGGGGGAGAGATAACCCTGTATACCAGGAGAGACTGCTGATGGGGGAGAGATAACCCTGTATACCAGGAGAGACTGCTGATGGAGGAGAGATAACCCTGTATACCAGGAGAGACTGCTGATAGAGAGATAACCCTGTATACCAGGAGAGACTGCTGATGGAGGAGAGATAACCCTGTATACCAGGAGAGACTGCTGATGGGGGAGAGATAACCCTGTATACCAGGAGAGACTGCTGATGGAGGAGAGATAACCCTGTATACCAGGAGAGACTGCTGATAGAGAGATAACCCTGTATACCAGGAGAGACTGCTGATGGAGGAGAGATAACCCTGTATACCAGGAGAGACTGCTGATAGAGAGATAACCCTGTATACCAGGAGAGACTGCCGATGGGGGAGAGATAACCCTGTATACCAGGAGAGACTGCTGATGGGGGGAGAGATAACCCTGTATACCAGGAGAGACTGCTGATGGGGGGAGAGATAACCCTGTATACCAGGAGGAGACTGCTGATGGGGAGAGATAACCCTGTATACCAGGAGAGACTGCCGATGGGGAGAAGATAACCCTGTATACCAGGAAGACTGCTGATAGAGGAGAGATAACCCTGTATACCAGGAGAGACTGCCGATGGGGAGAGATAACCCTGTATACCAGGAGAGACTGCTGATGGAGGAGAGATAACCCTGTATACCAGGAGAGACTGCTGATTGGGGGAGAGATAACCCTGGTATACCAGGAGAGACTGCTGATGGGGGAGAGATAACCCTGTATACCAGGAGAGACTGCTGATGGGGGAGAGATAAACCCTGTATACCAGGAGAGACTGCTGATGGGGGAGAGATAACCCTGTATACCAGGAGAGACTGCTGATGGAGGAGAGATAACCCCTGTATACCCAGGAGAGACTGCTGATGGAGGAGAGGATAACCCTGTATACCAGGAGAGACTAGCTGATGGGGGAGAGATAACCCTGTATACCAGGAGAGACTGCTGATGTGGGGAGAGATAACCCTGTATACCAGGAGAGACTGCTGATGGGGGAGAGATAACCCTGTATACCAGGAGAGACTGCTGATGGGGAGAGATAACCCTGTATACCAGGAGAGACTGCTGATGGGTGACGAGATAACCCTGTATACCAGGAGAGACTGCTGATGGGTGATGAGATAACCCTGTATACCAGGAGAGACTGCTGATGGGTGAGAGATAACCCTGTATACCAGGAGAGACTGCTGATGGGGGAGAGATAACCCTGTATACCAGGAGAGACTGCTGATGGGGGAGAGATAACCCTGTATACCAGGAGAGACTGCCGATGGGGGAGAGATAACCCTGTATACCAGGAGAGACTGCCGATGGGGGAGAGATAACCCTGTATACCAGGAGAGACTGCTGATGGGGGAGAGATAACCCTGTATACCAGGAGAGACTGCTGATGGAGGAGAGATAACCCTGTATACCAGGAGAGACTGCTGATGGGGGAGAGATAACCCTGTATACCAGGAGAGACTGCTGATGGGTGAGAGATAAACCTGTATACCAGGAGAGACTGCTGATGGGGGAGAGATAACCCTGTATACCAGGAGAGACTGCTGATGGGGAGAGATAACCCTGTATACCAGGAGAGACTGCTGATGGGTGACAGATAACCCTGTATACCAGGAGAGACTGCCGATGGGGGAGAGATAACCCTGTATACCAGGAGAGACTGCTGATGGGGGAGAGATAACCCTGTATACCAGGAGAGACTGCCGATGGGGGAGAGATAACCCTGTATACCAGGAGAGACTGCTGATGGGGGAGAGATAACCCTGTATACCAGGAGAGACTGCTGATGGGTGACAGATAACCCTGTATACCAGGAGAGACTGCTGATGGGGGAGAGATAACCCTGTATACCAGGAGAGACTGCTGATAGGAGAGATAACCCTGTATACCAGGAGAGACTGCCGATGGGGGAGAGATAACCCTGTATACCAGGAGAGACTGCTGATAGAGAGATAATCCCTGTATACCAGGAGAGACTGCCGATGGGGGAGAGATAACCCTGTATACAAGGAGAGACTGCTGATCGGGGAGAGATAACCCTGATACCAGGAGAGACTGCGATGGGGAGAGATAACCCTGTATACCAGGAGAGACTGCTGATAGAGGAGATAACTGTATACCAGGAGAGACTGCCGATGGGGGAGAGATAACCTGTATTACCAGGAGAGACTGCTGATGGGGAGAGATAACCCTGTATACCAGGAGGAGACTGCCTGATGTGGAGAGAGATAACCCTGTATACCAGGAGAGACTGCTGATGGGGAGAGATAACCCTGTATACCAGGAGGACTGCTCGATGGGTGAGGAGCTAACCCTGTATACCAGGAGAGACTGCTGATGGGGGAGAGATAACCCTGTTATACCAGGAGAGACTGCTGATGGGGAGAGAGATAACCCTGTATACCAGGAGAGACTGCTGATGGGGGAGAGATAACCCTGTATACCAGGAGAGACTGCTGATAGGGAGAGATAACCCTGTATACAGGAGAGACTGCCTGATGGGGGAGAGATAACCCTGTATACCAGGAGAGACTGCTGATAGAGGGAGAGATAACCCTGTATACCAGGAGAGACTGCTGATGGGGGAGAGATAACCCTGTATACCAGGAGAGACTGCTGATGGGGGAGAGGATAACCCTGTATACCAGGAGAGACTGCTGATGGGGGAGAGATAACCCTGTATACAGGAGAGACTGCTGATAGGGAGAGATAACCCTGTATACCAGGAGAGACTGCTGATGGGGAGAGATAACCCTGTATACCAGGAGAGACTGCTGATGGGGAGAGATAACCCTGTATACCAGGAGAGACTGCTGATGGGGGAGAGATAACCCTGTATACCAGGAGAGACTGCTGATGGGGGAGAGATAACCCTGTATACCAGGAGAGACTGCTGATGGGGAGAGATAACCCTGTATACCAGGAGAGACTGCTGATGGGAGGAGAGATAACCCTGTATACCAGGAGAGACTGCTGATGGGGAGCAGATAACCCTGTATACCAGGAGAGACTGCCGATGGGGGAGAGATAACCCTGTATACCAGGAGAGACTGCTGATAGGAGAGATAACCTGTATACCAGGAGAGACTGCCGATGGGGGAGAGATAACCCTGTATACCAGGAGAGACTGCTGATGGGGGAGAGATAACCCTGTATACCAGGAGAGACTGCTGATGGGTGACAGATAACCCTGTATACCAGGAGAGACTGCTGATAGAGGAGAGATAACCCTGTATACCAGGAGAGACTGCTGATGGGTGAGAGATAACCCTGTATACCAGGAGAGACTGCCGATGGGGGAGAGATAACCCTGTATACCAGGAGAGACTGCTGATGGGGGAGAGATAACCCTGTATACCAGGAGAGACTGCTGATGGGGGAGAGATAACCCTGTATACCAGGAGAGACTGCTGATGGGGGAGAGATAACCCTGTATACCAGGAGAGACTGCCTGATGGGGAGAGATAACCCTGTATACCAGGAGAGACTGCTGATGGAGAGAGATAACCCTGTATACCAGGAGAGACTGCTGATAGGAGAGATAACCCTGTATACCAGGAGAGACTGCCGATGGGGGAGAGATAACCCTGTATACCAGGAGAGACTGCTGATAGAGAGATAACCCTGTATACCAGGAGAGACTGCCGATGGGGAGAGATAACCCTGTATACCAGGAGAGACTGCTGATGGGGAGAGATAACCCTGTATACCAGGAGAGACTGCTGATGGGGGAGAGATAACCCTGTATACCAGGAGAGACTGCTGATGGGTGACAGATAACCCTGTATACCAGGAGAGACTGCCGATGGGGGAGAGATAACCCTGTATACCAGGAGAGACTGCTGATGGGGGAGAGATAACCCTGTATACCAGGAGAGACTGCCGATGGGGGAGAGATAACCCTGTATACCAGGAGAGACTGCTGATGGGGGAGAGATAACCCTGTATACCAGGAGAGACTGCTGATGGGTGACAGATAACCCTGTATACCAGGAGAGACTGCCGATGGGGGAGAGATAACCCTGTATACCAGGAGAGACTGCTGATAGAGAGATAACCCTGTATACCAGGAGAGACTGCCGATGGGGGAGAGATAACCCTGTATACCAGGAGAGACTGCTGATAGAGAGATAACCCTGTATACCAGGAGAGACTGCCGATGGGGGAGAGATAACCCTGTATACCAGGAGAGACAGCTGATGGGGAGAGATAACCCTTTATACCAGGAGAGACTGCCGATGGGGGAGAGATAACCCTGTATACCAGGAGAGACTGCTGATGGGGGAGAGATAACCCTGTATACCAGGAGAGACTGCTGATGGGGGAGAGATAACCCTGTATACCAGGAGAGACTGCTGATGGGGGAGAGATAACCCTGTATACCAGGAGAGACTGCTGATGGGGGAGAGATAACCCTGTATACCAGGAGAGACTGCTGATGGGGGAGAGATAACCCTGTATACCAGGAGAGACTGCCGATGGGGGAGAGATAACCCTGTATACCAGGAGAGACTGCTGATAGAGGAGAGATAACCCTGTATACCAGGAGAGACTGCTGATAGAGGAGAGATAACCCTGTATACCAGGAGAGACTGCTGATGGGGGAGAGAGAGATAACCCTGTATACCAGGAGAGACTGCCGATGTGGGAGAGATAACCCTGTATACCAGGAGAGACTGCTGATGGGGGAGAGATAACCCTGTATACCAGGAGAGACTGCTGATGGGTGACAGATAACCCTGTATACCAGGAGAGACTGCTGATGGGTGACAGATAACCCTGTATACCAGGAGAGACTGCTGATGGGTGAGAGATAACCCTGTATACCAGGAGAGACTGCTGATGGGTGAGAGATAACCCTGTATACCAGGAGAGACTGCTGATGGGTGAGAGATAACCCTGTATACCAGGAGAGACTGCTGATGGGGGAGAGATAACCCTGTATACCAGGAGAGACTGCCGATGGGGGAGAGATAACCCTGTATACCAGGAGAGACTGCCGATGGGGGAGAGATAACCCTGTATACCAGGAGAGACTGCTGATGGGGGAGAGATAACCCTGTATACCAGGAGAGACTGCTGATGGAGGAGAGATAACCCTGTATACCAGGAGAGACTGCTGATGGGTGAGAGATAACCCTGTATACCAGGAGAGACTGCTGATGGGTGAGAGATAACCCTGTATACCAGGAGAGACTGCTGATGGGGGAGAGATAACCCTGTATACCAGGAGATTGCTGATGGGTGACAGATAACCCTGTATACCAGGAGAGACTGCTGATGGGTGACAGATAACCCTGTATACCAGGAGAGACTGCCGATGGGGGAGAGATAACCCTGTATACCAGGAGAGACTGCTGATGGGGGAGAGATAACCCTGTATACCAGGAGAGACTGCCGATGGGGGAGAGATAACCCTGTATACCAGGAGAGACTGCTGATGGGGGAGAGATAACCCTGTATACCAGGAGAGACTGCTGATGGGTGACAGATAACCCTGTATACCAGGAGAGACTGCTGATGGGGGAGAGATAACCCTGTATACCAGGAGAGACTGCTGATGGAGGAGAGATAACCCTGTATACCAGGAGAGACTGCCGATGTGGGAGAGATAACCCTGTATACCAGGAGAGACTGCCGATAGAGGAGAGATAACCCTGTATACCAGGAGAGACTGCCGATGGGGGAGAGATAACCCTGTATACCAGGAGAGACTGCCGATGGGGGAGAGATAACCCTGTATACCAGGAGAGACTGCCGATGGGGGAGAGATAACCCTGTATACCAGGAGAGACTGCTGATAGAGAGATAACCGTGTATACCAGGAGAGACTGCCGATGGGGGAGAGATAACCCTGTATACCAGGAGAGACTGCTGATAGAGAGATAACCCTGTATACCAGGAGAGACTGCCGATGGGGGAGAGATAACCCTGTATACCAGGAGAGACTGCTGATGGGGAGAGATAACCCTGTATACCAGGAGAGACTGCTGATGGGGGAGAGATAACCCTGTATACCAGGAGAGACTGCTGATGGGGGAGAGATAACCCTGTATACCAGGAGAGACTGCCGATGGGGGAGAGATAACCCTGTATACCAGGAGAGACTGCTGATGGGGAGAGATAACCCTGTATACCAGGAGAGACTGCTGATGGGTGAGAGATAACCCTGTATACCAGGAGAGACTGCCGATGGGGGAGAGATAACCCTGTATACCAGGAGAGACTGCTGATAGAGGAGAGATAACCCTGTATACCAGGAGAGACTGCTGATAGAGGAGAGATAACCCTGTATACCAGGAGAGACTGCTGATGGGGGAGAGATAACCCTTTATACCAGGAGAGACTGCTGATAGAGGAGAGATAACCCTGTATACCAGGAGAGACTGCTGATGGGGGAGAGAGAGATAACCCTGTATACCAGGAGAGACTGCCGATGTGGGAGAGATAACCCTGTATACCAGGAGAGACTGCTGATAGAGGAGAGATAACCCTGTATACCAGGAGAGACTGCCGATGGGGGAGAGATAACCCTGTATACCAGGAGAGACTGCTGATGGGTGACAGATAACCCTGTATACCAGGAGAGACTGCTGATGGGGGAGAGATAACCCTGTATACCAGGAGAGACTGCTGATGGGTGACAGATAACCCTGTATACCAGGAGAGACTGCTGATGGGTGACAGATAACCCTGTATACCAGGAGAGACTGCTGATGGGGGAGAGATAACCCTGTATACCAGGAGAGACTGCTGATAGAGAGATAACCCTGTATACCAGGAGAGACTGCTGATAGAGGAGAGATAACCCTGTATACCAGGAGAGACTGCTGATGGGTGAGAGATAACCCTGTATACCAGGAGAGACTGCTGATGGGTGAGAGATAACCCTGTATACCAGGAGAGACTGCTGATGGGGGAGAGATAACCCTGTATACCAGGAGAGACTGCCGATGGGGGAGAGATAACCCTGTATACCAGGAGAGACTGCTGATAGAGGAGAGATAACCCTGTATACCAGGAGAGACTGCTGATAGAGGAGAGATAACCCTGTATACCAGGAGAGACTGCCGATGGGGGAGAGATAACCCTGTATACCAGGAGAGACTGCTGATGGGGGAGAGATAACCCTGTATACCAGGAGAGACTGCTGATGGAGGAGAGATAACCCTGTATACCAGGAGAGACTGCTGATGGGTGAGAGATAACCCTGTATACCAGGAGAGACTGCCGATGGGGGAGAGATAACCCTGTATACCAGGAGAGACTGCTGATAGAGGAGAGATAACCCTGTATACCAGGAGAGACTGCTGATGGGGGAGAGATAACCCTGTATACCAGGAGAGACTGCTGATGGGGGAGAGATAACCCTGTATACCAGGAGAGACTGCTGATAGAGGAGAGATAACCCTGTATACCAGGAGAGACTGCTGATGGGTGACAGATAACCCTGTATACCAGGAGAGACTGCTGATGGGGGAGAGATAACTCTGTATACCAGGAGAGACTGCTGATGGGGGAGAGATAACCCTGTATACCAGGAGAGACTGCTGATGGGGGAGAGATAACCCTGTATACCAGGAGAGACTGCTGATGGGGAGAGATAACCCTGTATACCAGGAGAGACTGCCGATGTGGGAGAGATTACCCTGTATACCAGGAGAGACTGCCGATGTGGGAGAGATAACCCTGTATACCAGGAGAGACTGCTGATGGGGGAGAGATAACCCTGTATACCAGGAGAGACTGCTGATGGGGGAGAGATAACCCTGTATACCAGGAGAGACTGCTGATGGGGGAGAGATAACCCTGTATACCAGGAGAGAGTGCTGATAGAGGAGAGATAACCCTGTATACCAGGAGAGACTGCTGATGGGGGAGAGATAACCCTGTATACCAGGAGAGACTGCTGATGGGGGAGAGATAACCCTGTATACCAGGAGAGACTGCCGATGTGGGAGAGATTACCCTGTATACCAGGAGAGACTGCTGATGGGGGAGAGATAACCCTGTATACCAGGAGAGACTGCTGATGGGGAGAGATAACCCTGTATACCAGGAGAGACTGCTGATGGGGGAGAGATAACCCTGTATACCAGGAGAGACTGCTGATAGAGGAGAGATAACCCTGTATACCAGGAGAGACTGCTGATGGGGGAGAGATAACCCTGTATACCAGGAGAGACTGCTGATGGGGAGAGATAACCCTGTATACCAGGAGAGACTGCTGATGGGGGAGAGATAACCCTGTATACCAGGAGAGACTGCCGATGTGGGAGAGATTACCCTGTATACCAGGAGAGACTGCCGATGTGGGAGAGATAACCCTGTATACCAGGAGAGACTGCTGATGGGTGAGAGATAACCCTGTATACCAGGAGAGACTGCTGATGGGGGAGAGATAACCCTGTATACCAGGAGAGACTGCCGATGGGGGAGAGATAACCCTGTATACCAGGAGACTGCCGATGGGGGAGAGATAACCCTGTATACCAGGAGAGACTGCTGATGGGGGAGAGATAACCCTGTATACCAGGAGAGACTGCTGATGGGGGAGAGATAACCCTGTATACCAGGAGAGACTGCTGATGGGTGACAGATAACCCTGTATACCAGGAGAGACTGCTGATAGGGGAGAGATAACCCTGTATACCAGGAGAGACTGCCAATGGGGGAGAGATAACCCTGTATACCAGGAGAGACTGCTGATGGGGGAGAGATAACCCTGTATACCAGGAGAGACTGCTGATGGGGGAGAGATAACCCTGTATACCAGGAGAGACTGCTGATGGGTGACAGATAACCCTGTATACCAGGAGAGACTGCTGATAGGGGAGAGATAACCCTGTATACCAGGAGAGACTGCCAATGGGGGAGAGATAACCCTGTATACCAGGAGAGACTGCTGATGGGGGAGAGATAACCCTGTATACCAGGAGAGACTGCTGATAGAGGAGAGATAACCCTGTATACCAGGAGAGACTGCTGATAGGGGAGAGATAACCCTGTATACCAGGAGAGACTGCTGATGGGGGAGAGATAACCCTGTATACCAGGAGAGACTGCTGATGGGGGAGAGATAACCCTGTATACCAGGAGAGACTGCTGATGGGGGAGAGATAACCCTGTATACCAGGAGAGACTGCTGATAGAGGAGAGATAACCCTGTATACCAGGAGAGACTGCTGATGGGGGAGAGATAACCCTGTATACCAGGAGAGACTGCCGATGGGGGAGAGATAACCCTGTATACCAGGAGAGACTGCTGATGGGGGAGAGATAACCCTGTATACCAGGAGAGACTGCTGATGGGGGAGAGATAACCCTGTATACCAGGAGAGACTGCCGATGGGGGAGAGATAACCCTGTATACCAGGAGAGACTGCCGATGGGGGAGAGATAACCCTGTATACCAGGAGAGACTGCTGATGGGGGAGAGATAACCCTGTATACCAGGAGAGACTGCTGATAGAGGAGAGATAACCCTGTATACCAGGAGAGACTGCCGATGGGGGAGAGATAACCCTGTATACCAGGAGAGACTGCTGATAGAGAGATAACCCTGTATACCAGGAGAGACTGCCGATGGGGGAGAGATAACCCTGTATACCAGGAGAGACTGCTGATGGGGGAGAGATAACCCTGTATACCAGGAGAGACTGCTGATGGGGGAGAGATAACCCTGTATACCAGGAGAGACTGCTGATGGGGGAGAGATAACCCTGTATACCAGGAGAGACTGCTGATGGGGAGAGATAACCCTGTATACCAGGAGAGACTGCTGATGGGGGAGAGATAACCCTGTATACCAGGAGAGACTGCCGATGTGGGAGAGATTACCCTGTATACCAGGAGAGACTGCCGATGTGGGAGAGATAACCCTGTATACCAGGAGAGACTGCTGATGGGTGAGAGATAACCCTGTATACCAGGAGAGACTGCTGATGGGGGAGAGATAACCCTGTATACCAGGAGAGACTGCCGATGGGGGAGAGATAACCCTGTATACCAGGAGACTGCTGATGGGGGAGAGATAACCCTGTATACCAGGAGAGACTGCTGATGGGGGAGAGATAACCCTGTATACCAGGAGAGACTGCCGATGGGGGAGAGATAACCCTGTATACCAGGAGAGACTGCCGATGGGGGAGAGATAACCCTGTATACCAGGAGAGACTGCTGATGGGGGAGAGATAACCCTGTATACCAGGAGAGACTGCTGATGGGTGACAGATAACCCTGTATACCAGGAGAGACTGCTGATGGGGGAGAGATAACCCTGTATACCAGGAGAGACTGCTGATGGGGGAGAGATAACCCTGTATACCAGGAGAGACTGCTGATGGGTGACAGATAACCCTGTATACCAGGAGAGACTGCTGATGGGGGAGAGATAACCCTGTATACCAGGAGAGACTGCCGATGTGGGAGAGATTACCCTGTATACCAGGAGAGACTGCCGATGTGGGAGAGATAACCCTGTATACCAGGAGAGACTGCTGATGGGTGAGAGATAACCCTGTATACCAGGAGAGACTGCTGATGGGGGAGAGATAACCCTGTATACCAGGAGAGACTGCTGATGGGGGAGAGATAACCCTGTATACCAGGAGAGACTGCTGATGGGTGACAGATAACCCTGTATACCAGGAGAGACTGCTGATGGGTGACAGATAACCCTGTATACCAGGAGAGACTGCTGATGGGGGAGAGATAACCCTGTATACCAGGAGAGACTGCTGATGGGGGAGAGATAACCCTGTATACCAGGAGAGACTGCCGATGGGGGAGAGATAACCCTGTATACCAGGAGAGACTGCCGATGGGGGAGAGATAACCCTGTATACCAGGAGAGACTGCTGATGGGAGAGAGATAACCCTGTATACCAGGAGAGACTGCTGATGGGGGAGAGATAACCCTGTATACCAGGAGAGACTGCCGATGGGGGAGAGATAACCCTGTATACCAGGAGAGACTGCCGATGGGGGAGAGATAACCCTGTATACCAGGAGAGACTGCCGATGGGGGAGAGATAACCCTGTATACCAGGAGAGACTGCCGATGGGGGAGAGATAACCCTGTATCTGCTGGGACTCCAGGACTGCTGCAGGAGCTGTATTCTGTTTCTATGCTTGGAAATAAAGCGGCTGACACGTCTGGGGGACAAGAAAGCTGCGTTTAGGGCCGTGTTTCTCAACTCCAGTCCTCACCAACAGCTCATGTTTTCAGGTTATCCCATACAAAGATCACCTGTGCTTATACCTGATGCACTGAGTAGAATGATATCACCTGTGAAATACTAAGCAAATCCTCAAAACATGAGCTGTTGGTGCGGCCTGAGGACTGGGATTGAGGAGCTCTGGCTTAGAGTGTCTCTTTACCTGAGCTCACACCCCAAACTGTTACACAGTGGTGTATTTGTATATATGTAAATGGTGCCTCTGTGTGTGTATATATGTGCGTCATTGTGTGTGTTTGAGAGTTGGCTATCTATGGGGGGTGGGGATGTACAGGATTCAGGGGCTCCCATACAGTTTTTGGCTATGGGGCCCCATGAATCTTAGCTACGCCCCTACAGTGAATAGTGAAGACCATGGGGGGCCAGGACTAGATTAAAGGGGTAGTGCGGCGGTAAAGAATTATTCACAGAATAACACACAAAGTTAGACAACTCTGTAATGTATGTTATGTCTGTGAATGGCCCCCTTCCCCGTGTCCCCCCACCCCCATCCGTCAGGGCCGTATTAACAGCTGCTGCTGCCCTAGGCACTGAACCTGAAGACGCCCCATCTTGGGGAGAGTGGGGGAGAGTGGTTTCGGCCACATGCTTTTTTTCTACATGTAGAAACATTTGTCTGAATCGCGTTTTTCATGGTTTTTAACGGCTTAAAACATAAATTTCCAGAATCAATGATTAGAGCGGTCTGCATATTGTCTGAAGGAAATAGGTAGGTAATATCTCCAGGTGTCCAGCCACACCAGGCCTGATTATACCCCCCACCCCCTCCAAAAAACAAATCTGATTTACTGGCAAGTCTGACTGGGAGCTGGGAGACTAAAAAAATATAAAAACGTTTTTTCCCCCTGCTCCCTGGTGCTGCCCCCCTGCAAGGTGCAGACATAACATACATTACAGAGTTGTATAACTCTTTAGCGCCGCACTACCCCTTTAAAGTAACAAGTGGGGACCACGGGGCAGCTGTAGACCTTGTGGTACTATGGAGAAGGCAATACTGGAGCATTCACCCTATATATACTATACTATATACCCAAACCTTCCGCATTAGATTGCTGATGCCTTCCCGGTCCACAGGGAAGGAGGAGAGTGTCGGGGACCGCCCTATTACCTAGGCAGAATCCCGCAATTCCGGACACGCTCCTCCTTCCTTTGGGAATGTTCAAGCTCAATCGGACCTCGGATTTTCTGAGGTTCGATCATCTCTAGTGGGGAGCACACACCACTTCTCACTACCTAGGCTTTCTGGCTGATGTTTTGGTCACTTTTCAATGTTGCTGGTGCTTACTCGTGGCATGAGACGGACTCACACAAGTGGCTCAGGTAGTGCAGCTCGTCCAGGATGGCACATAAATGTCAGATGTGGCAAGAAGGTTTGATGTGTCTGTCAGTGTAGTGTCCAGAGGCTGGAGGCCACCAGGAGACAGGCCGGTACACCAGGAGAGGTGGAGGAGCCAGGAGGAGGGCAATAACCCAGCAGCAGGACCGCTACCTCCGCCTCTGAGTAAGGAGGACCAGGAGGAGCACTGCCAGAGCCCTGCAAAATGACCTCCGGCAGCCACAAATCTGTATGTGTCTGCACACATGGTTAGAGACTGCCTCTATGAGGACGGTATGAGGGTCCGACGTCCACAGATGGGGGATGTGCTCACAGCCCAACACCGTGCAGGACGCTTGATATTTCCCAGAGAACCCCAGGATTGGCAGATTCACCACTGGCGCCCCCTGTGCTCCTCACAGATGAGAGCAGGTTCACACTGAGCACATGTGACAGACGGGACAGAGTCTGAAGACACTGCGGAGAGCGATCTGCTGCCTAAACATCCTTCAGCATGAGCGGTTTGGCAGGGGGTCAGTAATGGTGGGGGGGTATTTCTTTAGGGGATGGCACAGCCCTCCATGTGCTGCCAGAGGTCACCTGACTGCCGTTAGGTAGTGAGACCCTCAGAGCCCTTGTGAGACCATATGCTGGTGCGGTTGGGGTTCCTCCTAATGCAGGACAATGCTAGACCTCATGTGGCTGGAGTGTGGCAGCAGTTCCTACAAGATGGAGGCAGTGAAGCTATGGACTGGCCACCCGTTCCCCAGACCTAAATCCCATTGAGCACATCGGGGACATCATGTTTCCTCCATCCACCAACGTCACATTGCAGCACAGACTGTCCAGGAGTTGGCGGCTGCATTTGGTCCAGGTCTGGGAGGAGATCCCTCAGGAGACCATCGGCCACCTCATCAGGAGCATGCCCGGGCCTTGTAGGGAGGTCTTACACCTCATCAGGAGCATGCCCCGGCCTTGTAGGGAGGTCATACACCTCATCAGGAGCATGCCCGGGCCTTGTAGGGAGGTCTTACACCTCATCAGGAGCATGCCCCGACCTTGTAGGGAGGTCATACACCTCATCAGGAGCATGCCCAGGCCTTGTAGGGAGGTCATATACCTCATCAGGAGCATGCCCAGGCCTTGTAGGGAGGTCATACAGCCACCTCATCAGGAGCATGCCCGGGCCTTGTAGGGAGGTCATACTGACACCTCATCAGGAGCATGCCCGGGCCTTGTAGGGAGGTCATACAGCCACCTCATCAGGAGCATGCCCGGGCCTTGTAGGGAGGTCATACAGACACCTCATCAGGAGCATGCCCGGGCCTTGTAGGAAGGTCATACAGACACCTCATCAGGAGCATGCCCGGGCCTTGTAGGGAAGTCATACAGACACCTCATCAGGAGCAGCCCGGGCCTTGTAGGGAGGTCATACAGCCACCTCATCAGGAGCATGCCCGGGCCTTGTAGGGAGGTCATATACCTCATCAGGAGCATGCCCAGGCCTTGTACGGAGGTCATACAGACACCTCATCAGGAGCATGCCCGGGCCTTGTAGGGAGATCATACACCTCATCAGGAGCATGCCCAGGCCTTGTAGGGAGGTCATACAGACACCTCATCAGGAGCATTCCCGGGCCTTGTAGGGAGGTCATACACCTCATCAGGAGCATGCCCGGGCCTTGTAGGGAGGTCATACAGCCACCTCATCAGGAGCATGCCCAGGCCTTGTAGGGAGGTCATACAGCCACCTCATCAGGAGCATGCCCGGGCCTTGTAGGGAGGTCATACAGACACCTCATCAGGAGCATGCCCAGGCCTTGTACGGAGGTCATACAGACACCTCATCAGGAGCACGCCCGAGCCTTGTAGGGAGATCAAACACCTCATCAGGAGCATGCCCGGCCTTGTAGGGAGGTCATACAGACACCTCATCAGGAGCATGCCCGGGCCTTGTAGGGAGGTCATACAGACACCTCATCAGGAGCATGCCCGGGCCTTGTAGAGAGGTAATACAGACACCTCATCAGGAGCATGCCTGGCCTTGTAGAAAGGTAATACAGACACCTCATCAGGAGCATGCCCGGGCCTTGTAGGGAGGTCATACAGACACCTCATCAGGAGCATGCCCTGGCCTTGTAGAGAAGTTATACAACCACCTCATCAGGAGCATGCCCGGGCCTTGTAGGGAGGTCATACAGACATCTCATCAGGAGCATGCCCGGGCCTTGTAGGGAGGTCATACAGACACCTCATCAGGAGCATGCCCGGGCCTTGTAGGGAGGTCATACAGCCACCTCATCAGGAGCATGCCCGGGCCTTGTAGGGAGGTCATACAGCCACCTCATCAGGAGCATGCCCGGGCCTTGTAGGGAGGTCATACAGACACCTCATCAGGAGCATGCCCGGGCCTTGTAGGGAGATCATACACCTCATCAGGAGCATGCCCAGGCCTTGTAGGGAGGTCATACAGACACCTCATCAGGAGCATTCCCGGGCCTTGTAGGGAGGTCATACACCTCATCAGGAGCATGCCCGGGCCTTGTAGGGAGGTCATACAGCCACCTCATCAGGAGCATGCCCAGGCCTTGTAGGGAGGTCATACAGCCACCTCATCAGGAGCATGCCCGGGCCTTGTAGGGAGGTCATACAGACACCTCATCAGGAGCATGCCCAGGCCTTGTACGGAGGTCATACAGACACCTCATCAGGAGCATGCCCGGGCCTTGTAGGGAGGTCATACAGACACCTCATCAGGAGCATGCTCGGGCCTTGTAGGGAGGTCACACAGCCACCTCATAAGGAGCATGCCCGAGCCTTGTAGGGAGATCAAACACCTCATCAGGAGCATGCCCGGCCTTGTAGGGAGGTCATACAGACACCTCATCAGGAGCATGTCCGGGCCTTGTAGGGAGGTCATACAGACACCTCATCAGGAGCATGCCCGGGCCTTGTAGAGAGGTAATACAGACACCTCATCAGGAGCATGCCTGGCCTTGTAGAAAGGTAATACAGACACCTCATCAGGAGCATGCCCGGGCCTTGTAGGGAGGTCATACAGACACCTCATCAGGAGCATGCCCTGGCCTTGTAGAGAAGTTATACAACCACCTCATCAGGAGCATGCCCGGGCCTTGTAGGGAGGTCATACAGACATCTCATCAGGAGCATGCC
Source organism: Dendropsophus ebraccatus (assembly GCF_027789765.1). Lineage (NCBI taxonomy): Eukaryota > Metazoa > Chordata > Amphibia > Anura > Hylidae > Dendropsophus > Dendropsophus ebraccatus. The sequence goes on from NC_091455.1 coordinate 235,162, forward strand.
CGGGCCTTGTAGGGAGGTCATACAGACACCTCATCAGGAGCATGCCCGGGCCTTGTAGGGAGGTCATACAGCCACCTCATCAGGAGCATGCCCGGGCCTTGTAGGGAAGTCATACAGCCACCTCATCAGGAGCATGCCCGGGCCTTGTAGGGAAGTCATACAGCCACCTCATCAGGAGCACGCCCGGGCCTTATAGGGAAGTCATACAGACACCTCATCAGGAGCACGCCCGGGCCTTGTAGGGAGGTCATACACCTCATCAGGAGCATGCCCGGGCCTTGTAGGGAGGTCATACAGACACCTCATCAGGAGCATGCCCCGGCCTTGTAGGGAGGTCATACACCTCATCAGGAGCATGCCCGGAACTTGTAGGGAGGTCATACAGACACCTCATCAGGAGCATGCCCGGGGCTTGTAGGGAGGTCATACACCTCATGAGGAGCATGCCCGGGCCTTGTAGGGAGGTCATACACCTCATCAGGAGCATGCCCGGGCCTTGTAGGGAGGTCATACAGACACCTCATCAGGAGCATGCCCGGGCCTTGTAGGTAGGCCATACAGACACCTCATCAGGAGCATGCCCGGGCCTTGTAGGGAGGTCATACACCTCATCAGGAGCATGCCTGGGCCTTGTAGGGAGGTCATACAGACACCTCATCAGGAGCATGCCCGGGCCTTGTAGGGAGGTCATACAGACACCTCATCAGGAGCATGCCCGGGCCTTGTAGGGAGGTCATACAGACACCTCATCAGGAGCATGCCTGGGCCTTGTAGGGAGATCATACACCTCATCAGGAGCATGCCCGGGCCTTGTAGGGAGGTTATACACCTCATCAGGAGCACGCCCGGGCCTTGTAGGGAGGTCATACAGACACCTCATCAGGAGCATGCCCGGGGCCTTGTAGGGAGGCCATACAGACACCTCATCAGGAGCATGCCCGGGCCTTGTAGGAAGATCATACACCTCATCAGGAGCATGCCCGGGCCTTGTAGGGAGGTCATACAGACACCTCATCAGGAGCATGCCCGGGCCTTGTAGGGAGGTAATACAGCCACCTCATCAGGAGCATGCCCGGCCTTGTAGGGAGGTCATACAGACACCTCATCAGGAGCATGCCCGGGCCTTGTAGGGAGGTCATACAGACACCTCATCAGGAGCATGCCCGGGCCTTGTAGGTAGGCCATACAGACACCTCATCAGGAGCACGCCCGGGCCTTGTAGGGAGGTCATACAGACACCTCATCAGGAGCATGCCCGGGCCTTGTAGGTAAGCCATACAGACACCTCATCAGGAGCATGCCCGGGCCTTGTAGGGAGGTCATACACCTCATCAGGAGCATGCCCGGGCCTTGTAGGGAGGTCATACAGACACCTCATCAGGAGCATACCCAGGCCTTGTAGGGAGGTCCCACACCTCATCAGGAGCATGCCCGGGCCTTGTAGGGAGGTCATATAACCACCTCATCAGGAGCATGCCTGGGCCTTGTAGGGAGGTCATACACCTCATCAGGAGCATGCCCGGGCCTTGTAGGGAGGTCATACACCTCATCAGGAGCATGCCCAGGCCTTGTAGGGAGGTCATACAGACACCTCATCAGGAGCATACCCGGGCCTTGTAGGGAGGTCATACAGACACCTCATGAGGAGCATGCCCGGGCCTTGTAGGGATGATATACAGCCATCTCATCAGGAGCATGCCCGGGCCTTGTAGGGAGGTCTTACAGACACCTCATCAGGAGCATGCCTGGGCTTTGTAGGGAGGTCATACAGACACCTCATCAGGAGCATGCCCGGGCGTTGTAGGGAGGTCATACAGACACCTCATCAGGAGCATGCCCAGGCCTTGTAGGGAGGTCATACAGACACCTCATCAGGAGCATGCCCAGGCCTTGTAGGGAGGTCATACAGCCACCTCATCAGGAGCATGCCCGGGCCTTGTAGGGAGGTCATACAGACACCTCATCAGGAGCACGCCCGTCCCTTGTAGAGAGATCATACAGACACCTCATCAGGAGCATGCCCGGGCCTTGTAGGGAGGTCATACAGACACCTCATCAGGACCATGCCCGGGCCTTGTAGGGAGATCATACAGACACCTCATCAGGAGCATGCCCGGGCCTTGTAGGGAGGTCATACACCTCATCAGGAGCATGCCCGGGCCTTGTAGGGACATCATACACCTCATCAGGAGCATGCCCGGGCCTTGTAGGGAGGTCATACAGCCACCTCATCAGGAGCATGCCTGGGCCTTGTAGGGAGGTCATACAGACACCTCATCAGGAGCATGCCCGAGCCTTGTAGGGAGGTCATACAGACACCTCATCAGGAGCATGCCTGGGCCTTGTAGGGAGGATATACAGCCATCTCATCAGGAGCATGCCGGGGCCTTGTAGGGAGGTCATACACCTCATCAGGAGCATGCCTGGGCCTTGTAGGGAGGTCATACACCTCATCAGGAGCATGCCCGGGCCTTGTAGGGAGGTCATACAGACACCTCATCAGGAGAATGCTCGGGCCTTGTAGGGAAGTCATACAGCCACCTCATCAGGAGCATGCCCGGGCCTTGTAGGGAGGTCATACACCTCATCAGGATCATGCCCGGGCCTTGTAGGGAGGTCATACAGCCACCTCATCAGGAGCATGCCCGGGCCGTAGTAGGGAGGTCATACAGACACCTCATCAGGAGCATGCCCGGGCCTTGTAGGGGGGTCATACACCTCATTAGGAGCATGCCCGGGCCTTGTAGGGAGGTCATACAGACACCTCATCAGGAGCATGCCTGGGCATTGTAGGGAGGTCATACAGACACCTCATTAGGAGCATGCGCGGGCCTTGTAGGGAGGTCATACACCTCATCAGGAGCATGCCCGGGCCTTGTAGGGAGGTCATACAGACACCTCATCAGGAGCATGCCTGGGCATTGTAGGGAGGTCATACAGACACCTCATTAGGAGCATGCCCGGGCCTTGTAGGAAGGTCATACAGACACCTCATCAGGAGCATGCCCGAGCCTTGTAGGGAGGTCATACACCTCATCAGGAGCATGTCCGGGCCTTGTAGGGAAGTCATACACCTCATCAGGAGCATGCCCGGGCCTTGTAGGGAGATCATACACCTCATCAGGAGAATGCCCGGGCCTTGTAGGGAAGTCATACAGCCACCTCATCAGGAGCATGCCCGGGCCTTGTAGGGAGGTCATACACCTCATCAGGATTATGCCCGGGCCTTGTAGGGAGGTCATACAGCCACCTCATCAGGAGCATGCCCAGGCCTTGTAGGGAGGTCATACACCTCATCAGGAGCATGCCTGGGCCTTGTAGGGAGGTCATACACCTCATCAGGAGCATGCCCGGGCCTTGTAGGGAGGTTATACACCTCATCAGGAGCATGCCCAGGCCTTGTAGGGAGGTCATACAGACACCTCATCAGGAGCACGCCCGGGCCTTGTAGGGAGGTCATACACCTCATCAGGAGAATGCCCGGGCCTTGTAGGGAGGTCATACAGACACCTCATCAGGAGCATGCCCGGGCCTTGTAGGGAGGTCATACACCTCATCAGGAGCATGCCCGGGCCTTGTAGGGAGGTCATACAGCCACCTCATCAGGAGCATTCCCAGGCCTTGTAGGGAGGTCATACAGCCACCTCATCAGGAGCATGCCCGGGCCTTGTAGGTAAGCCATACAGACACCTCATCAGGAGCATGCCTGGGCCTTGTAGGGAGGTCATACACCTCATCAGGAGCATGCCCGGGCCTTGTAGGGAGGTCATACAGACACCTCATCAGGAGCATGCCGGGGCCTTGTAGGGAGGCCATACAGACACCTCATCAGGAGCATGCCCGGGCCTTGTAGGGGGGTCATACACCTCATCAGGAGCATGCTTGGGCATTGTAGGGAGGTCATACAGACACCTCATCAGGAGCATGCCCGGGCCTTGTAGGGAGGTCATACAGCCACCTCATCAGGAGCATGCCCAGGCCTTGTAGGGAGGTCATACACCTCATCAGGAGCATGCCCGGGCCTTGTAGGGAGGTCATACAGACACCTCATCAGGAGCATGCCCGGGCCTTGTAGGGAGGTCATACACCTCATCAGGAGCATGCCCGGGCCTTGTAGGGAGGTCATACACCTCATCAGGAGCATGCCCGGGCCTTGTAGGGAGGATATACAGCCATCTCATCAGGAGCATGCCCGGGCCTTGTAGGGAGGTCATACAGCCACCTCATCAGGAGCATGCCCGGGCCTTGTAGGGAGGTCATACAGGCACATGGAGGCCACACACTATATATATATGGACATTACAGCAGAGTTGGATCAGCCTGGAGGGGGGTACCACTGTAATTCTGTGTGTGACGCCACCTCTAGGCCACCATTGGGTAATACATGGGATTTCCAGGGATGATGTGTGTGGCACGTTGGTGTCAGCATATTCAGCTTTGTACAGAACAAAGTATCACTGAGAAGATGTCATTCCATCACATCTAGGAGGGGTATATATATATCAGTCACATCTAGGAGGGGTATATATATATATATCAGTCACATCTAGGAGGGGTGTATATATATATATATATATATATATATATATATATATCAGTCACATTTAGGAGGGGTGTATATATATATCTGGTATGCTGGGCTGTGTTTATGGGTGTGTGTATATATATATATATATATATATATATATTTATATAATGGTATGCTAGGCTGTATATATATATATATATATATAATGGTATGCTGGGCTATATATATATATATATATATATATATATATATATATATACACCCGGCGCTGCCCGGGTATAAAGTGTCAGTGTGTTAATTAGATTTATTCTAAGGTGCCCAGGAGGCCAATCTATGTCCTTGGTTTTTTTTTTTTTTTTGTTTAAGGGGAGAGCCAGAAGCCCTATATGCCCCTATACACCCGACAGTTCGGCACTGTTTATGTAAATTGTAGCTTATGCACATTAGAAATAAACTAAAAACTTTAAACATCCGTCCAGTATACCTGTAGTGTATAGTTGGGGGGGTGGGGAGGCTGTATATCTGTAGTGTATAGTTTAGCGGGTCCTGTATACCTGTAGTGTGTAGTTGGGGGGGGGCTGTATACCTGTAGTGTATAGTTGAGGGAGGTCCTATATAACAGTAGTGTATAATTGGGGGGGGGGGCTGTGTACCTGTACTGTATACCTGCAGTGTATAGCTGGTAGAGGTCCTGTATACCTGTACTGTATAGTTGGGGGTCCTGTATATCTGTAATATATAGTTGGTGAAGGTGCTATATACCTGTAATGTATAGTTGGTGGAGGTCTTCTATACCTGTAGTTTATAGTTTAGGGGTCCTGGATACCTGTAGTGTATAGTTTGGGGGTCCTCTGTACCTGAATTTTATGGTTGGTGGAGGTGCTGTATACCTGTAGTGTATAGTTTTGGGGTCTTGTATACCTGTAGTGTATAGTTGGTGGAGTTCCTGTACAAATAACTACAAGAAGGATATGCTTAAAAGAATGTACTTTATTTCTATTCGTTTAAAATATATCAAAAAGTAGCAATATACTAATGTACAAAAGGTCTCCAAAACAAGGTCCGTAGTCAGTAGGAGGGGAGTAATGCTGTCCTATCCTCACTGGTGTGGGGGAAGCTCTGTTTGTGTCCACAGATAGCCGTACCAAGTCCAGTCGCAATTACAGACAGTACCATCAGTACCTCCTGACTATAAAATTGGACCAATAGTAAAACAATAAAGTTATCTCCTGACAGTCAGTAAACCATAATCTTCTAGTTTAGACCCGTCCAAGGAGAACAGACCAACCAACATGTCCGACGCGTTTCAGTATCAAGTGTCGGATACATCATCAGGGGCTAAACGGTCGAAGCGTCAAATACGTCATAAATTTATCATAATAGATAAAGCATCACAATTATACATGATTTATGGCAAATTTTGCACGCCAGTAGTTAATATGTGTGTGATGATAATGTGGAGCGCTGCTGTATCCCGTACTCACTGTACCAACGTCCAGGTGACCAACAGATATTTATCCCACCATAGGATACTGGTCGCGGATACTGTATAATGTAAAAAAGTTGTATCAGTATGACCAGAGTTATGTGTGATGATATGTAATAGGATAACTCATATAGTACTTACTCTGTCATGCTCAGGGGTCTACCTGGGTACAGACTTACATCTAGGATCAGTAAACCGTGAATAACCACCAATTGTTACCATAGTAACCGCGTGCGCAGGGCTGTAATGATAAACAGCCACATGCAGTGGATGATGTCAGATACTACTTACAGCGAGCGCTCCGTGAGGAGACATTCTCCCATCCTCCTGTTTCAGCCGAGTCTCGGGAGTGTCTGCGGTGGCTGAAAGAAATAGCCGCCGCTTGGCAGTTGTGCGTCTGACGTCACAGCACTCGAGCCAGCGCGCCAGAACTGAGCCACTCCCCCCTGCACGCCCGGAGCGAGCGAAAGGTCTGTTTGTAAACAAGGGATGGGGCGTTCTAGCAGTGTGGCGCTCTCCAAGGTGCTGCAACAGTGTGCAGTGGGAATAATATCGCCGTGTGAATAAACGGGTAATGGGATTTAAGATACTGGCTCATACTGGGACCGTCTCTCTAGACATGACTAATGACAGATATTTTACAGATATGCAGAAGGCTTACTATATGCGTATAACAGAGGTATATACATGATATGTTGGTGTGTAACATGATAATCATAGTGCAATGCGGCAGTACCACCACACTCGCAGATGATGTGACTATATGGTAGCTAGAGTCTAGGATTGAATCTATGGAAGGGTAAATGCTGAGAAGGGTACCAGATTACTGTCACGCTATAGGATCCTGGATGAACGGTGGGGGATGGGCCTAAAATACCCTAATATGCCCTATCCTATGTGGGGTGGTCGTCCTAAAAAGTAGTGGGTCCACTAGGACCTTCCCTAACTTCCTAGTTGAGCCAACATGCTAAGTATTGGGAGTAGAGGGTTACAGTGTCACTATTCTAAGAGGGGAGGAGAGAGAGGATATGGGAGGACAATGTAATGCCTATTTGCACTAAATATGGCTAATACTATGATGTATCCATAGGTGCATGATATGTATCTCTATAGGCTATATTACATGTGCTGGTGCATGTGGCCACAATAAGTCCTATGCACTAAATGTAACAGGCAAAGTTTAGAGACTCATTAAGGCCTCCGGATGCGGTGGTTTGTAAGGTATATATCCACCTAGTCTCTTTCTGGAGCAATATTCTCTCCATATCCCCCCACGGGGGGATGGTTTGAGGCTCTCTATAGCAGTGAATTTAATGACATCGGGGTTACCCCTGTGAAGTTCGTGTATGTGTGTTGCCAGAGGTGTGTCCCTTTTATTTCCAGGATCCTATAGCGTGACAGTAATCTGGTACCCTTCTCAGCATTTACCCTTCCATAGATTCAATCCTAGACTCTAGCTACCATATAGTCACATCATCTGCGAGTGTGGTGGTACTGCCGCATTGCACTATGATTATCATGTTACACACCAACATATCATGTATATACCTCTGTTATACGCATATAGTAAGCCTTCTGCATATCTGTAAAATATCTGTCATTAGTCATGTCTAGAGAGACGGTCCCAGTATGAGCCAGTATCTTAAATCCCATTACCCGTTTATTCACACGGCGATATTATTCCCACTGCACACTGTTGCAGCACCTTGGAGAGCGCCACACTGCTAGAACGCCCCATCCCTTGTTTACAAACAGACCTTTCGCTCGCTCCGGGCGTGCAGGGGGGAGTGGCTCAGTTCTGGCGCGCTGGCTCGAGTGCTGTGACGTCAGACGCACAACTGCCAAGCGGCGGCTATTTCTTTCAGCCACCGCAGACACTCCCGAGACTCGGCTGAAACAGGAGGATGGGAGAATGTCTCCTCACGGAGCGCTCGCTGTAAGTAGTATCTGACATCATCCACTGCATGTGGCTGTTTATCATTACAGCCCTGCGCACGCGGTTACTATGGTAACAATTGATGGTTATTCACGGTTTACTGATCCTAGATGTAAGTCTGTACCCAGGTAGACCCCTGAGCATGACAGAGTAAGTACTATATGAGTTATCCTATTACATATCATCACACATAACTCTGGTCATACTGATACAACTTTTTTACATTATACAGTATCCGCGACCAGTATCCTATGGTGGGATAAATATCTGTTGGTCACCTGGACGTTGGTACAGTGAGTACGGGATACAGCAGCGCTCCACATTATCATCACACACATATTAACTACTGGCGTGCAAAATTTGCCATAAATCATGTGTAATTGTGATGCTTTATCTATTATGATAAATTTATGACGTATTTGACGCTTCGACCGTTTAGCCCCTGATGATGTATCCGACACTTGATACTGAAACGCGTCGGACATGTTGGTTGGTCTGTTCTCCTTGGACGGGTCTAAACTAGAAGATTATGGTTTACTGACTGTCAGGAGATAACTTTATTGTTTTACTATTGGTCCAATTTTATAGTCAGGAGGTACTGATGGTACTGTCTGTAATTGCGACTGGACTTGGTACGGCTATCTGTGGACACAAACAGAGCTTCCCCCACACCAGTGAGGACAGGACAGCATTACTCCCCTCCTACTGACTACGGACCTTGTTTTGGAGACCTTTTGTACATTAGTATATTGCTACTTTTTGATATATTTTAAACGAATAGAAATAAAGTTCATTCTTTTAAGCATATCCTTCCTGTAGTTATTTGTAGTTTAAGTGAGGATAAAACCATTGTGGGATTGGTGTACCCTGGATCACACTATTGTTTGCAGAGTTTCTGTATACCTGTTGTGTATAGTTTGGGGTCCTTTATACCTGTAGTGTAGAGTTGGTGGGGGTACTGAATACCTGTAGTGTATAGTTTGGGGTCCTGTATACCTGTAGTATATAGTTGATGGAGGTCCTGTATACCTGTAATGCATGGGTCTCAAACTCAATTTACCCGGGGGCCGCTGGAGGTAGAGTCTGGGTGAGGCTGGGCCGCATCAGGTTCTCCACAAGAAGGGAACTGGGGGGTGACAGAGGGGACTGGGGGGAGCTGGGGGGTGACAGAGGGGACTGGGGGGAGCAGGGGGGTGACAGGGGATTGGGGGTGACAGAGGGGACTGGGGGGAGCAGGGGTGACAGGGGAGCTGGGGGGAGCAGGGGATGACAGAGGGGAGCTGGGGGGTGACACAGGGGACTGGGGGGAGCAGGGAGGTGACACAGGGGAATGGGGGTGACAAAGGGGACTGGAGGTCTCTGAGAGGGGACTGGGGGGAGCAGGGGGTGACAGGGAACTGGGGGGAGCAGGGGGTGACACAGGGGACTGGGGGTCTCTGAGAGGGGACTGGGGGGTGACACAGGGGACTGGGGGTGACACAGGGGACTGGGAGTCTCTGAGAGGGGACTGGGGGGGTGACACAGGGGACTGGGGGGAGCAGGGAGGTGACACAGGGGACTGGGGGTGACAAAGGGGACTGGGGGTCTCTGAGAGGGGACTGGGGGGAGCAGGGGGTGACAGGGAACTGGGGGGAGCAGGGGGTGACACAGGGGACTGGGGGTCTCTGAGAGGGGACTGGGGGTGACACAGGGGACTGGGGGTGACACAGGGGACTGGGAGTCTCTGAGAGGGGACTGGGGGGGGTGACACAGGGGACTGGGGGGAGCAGGGGGGTGACACAGGGGACTGGGGGTGACAAAGGGGACTGGGGGTCTCTGAGAGGGGACTGGGGGGGAGCAGGGGGTGACAGGGAACTGGGGGGAGCAGGGGGTGACACAGGGGACTGGGGGTCTCTGAGAGGGGACTGGGGGGTGACACAGGGGACGGGGGGTGACAAAGGGGACTGGGGGTCTCTGAGAGGGGACTGGGGGGAGCAGGGGGTGACAGAGAACTGGGGGGAGCAGGGGGTGACACAGGGGACTGGAGGTCTCTGAGAGGAGACTGGGGGGTGACACAGGGGACTGGGGGTGACAAAGGGGACTGGGGGTCTCTGAGAGGGGACTGGGGGGAGCAGGGGGTGACAGAGAACTGGGGGGAGCAGGGGGTGACAGAACTGGGGGGAGCAGGGGGTGACACAGGGGACTGGGGGTCTCTGAGAGGGGACTGGGGGTGACACAGGGGACTGGGGGGGGTGACACAGGGGACTGGGGGAGCTGGGGGTCACTGAGAAGGGACTGGGGGAGCTGGGCACACACCCCTCCTCCTCCTCCTCCTCCTCTCACCCCCGGCACCGGCGCTCTCCTCTCAGCCGCACATGCAGCTCCTCAATCTCTGAAGGAGGAGGCCGCGGGGACTGCAGGGTGAGGTGATAGCATCACTGCAAGTCCTGGGGCTGTAAAGCAGGATCGGGGATCTGCACTGCATCCCCCATCCTGCTGAACAGCCCCAGGACTTTCAGCGATGCGATCACCTTTCAGTCCCCGTGGCCTCCTCCTCCAGAGACCGGGGAGCTGCATGTGCGGCAGGGACGCTAGGGGGCGGCGGCTCTGCTAGGCGGCTGTAGGCCCCCGCAACTCTCACCTGCCCCGCACCGCCGCCGCACACCTCTCCTCCCACCACCGCTGCTGCCGCCGCCGCCCACCTCTCCGTCGTCTTCGGGAGGCCGGCCGAACAGCTGCAGCCATCTCTGATGCCGGCCCCCCACTGCTGCGTCATCAGCTGCTCAGCCGTGATTGGCTGAGCACAAAGTTAAGCTCAGCCAATCGCGGCTGAGCAGCTGATGAGGGCCGCACTTACAGGAAAGCTACCATTGAGATGGGGGCCGCAAACTAGTGTCCCGAGGGCCGCAGTTGGCCCGCGGGCCGCAAGTTTGAGACCCCTACTGTAATGTATACTTTTGGGGTCCTGTATACCTGTAGTGTATAGTTAGTGGAGGTCCTGTATACCTGTAGAGTTCTGTAGTATATAGTTCGGGGGGTCCTGTATACCTGTAGTGTATAGTTTTGGGTCCTGTATACCTGTAGTATAGAGTTGGTGGGGGTGCTGTATACCTGTAGTATATAGTTGGTGGAGGTCCTATTTACCTGTAGTATAGAGTTGGTGGAGGTCCTGTATACCTGTAGTGTATAGTTTGGGGTCCTGTATACCTGTCATATATAGTAGGTGGGGGTCCTGTATACCTGTAGTATATAGTTGGTGGAGGTCCTATTTACCTGTAGTATAGAGTTGGTGGAGGTCCTGTATACCTGTAGTGTATAGTTTGGGGTCCTGTATACCTGTCATATATAGTAGGTGGGGGTCCTGTATACCTGTAGTATATAGTTGGTGGAGGTCCTATATACCTGTAGTATAGAGTTGGTGGAGGTCCCGTGCACCTGTAGTGTATAGTTTTGGGGTCCTGTATACCTGTAGTGTCCTGTATACCTGCAGGGTCGTATTTACCATTAGGCACTCATGATCTGCCTAGGGCAGCACCTTGCATGGGGGCAGCACCAGGGACCAGGGGGAAGGAAACAACTTTTAAATTTTTTTTTATTTTTCTAGTCTTCCACCTCCTGTTCCGACTTGCCAGAAAATCTAGTGTCTTTTTCGAAGGGGGGTATGGTAGTATTGGTCAGGTCTGGTGTGGCAGTGTTATCCAGTCACAGTATGGTAGTATTGGTCAGGGCTGGTATGGCGGTGTTGTCCAGTCACAGTGAGGTGGTATTGGTCAGGTCTGGTATGGCGGTGTTATCCAGTCACAGTGTGGCGATATTGGTCAGGTCTGGTGTGGCGGTGTTATCTAGTCACAGTTGGTGGTATTGGTCCGGTCTGGTATAGCGGTGTTATCCAGTCACAGTATGGCGATATTGGTCAGGTCTGGTATGGCGGTATTGGTCAGGTCTGGCGTGGCGGTGTTAAATGTGACCTCTGGAACTATTACCTACCAATCTATCATGATGCTAATAAGTAAATGAAGATGGGGCGTCCTCAGGCTAAGTGCTTAGGGCAGCAGCAGCTGGTAATACTGTGCTGTATACCTGTACTGTATAGATGGAGTAGGGGGTCCTGTATACATGTACTGTATAGATGGAGTAGGGGGTCCTGTATACATGTACTGTATAGATAGAGTAGGGGGTCCTGTATACATGTACTGTATAGATAGAGTAGGGGGTCCTGTATACATGTACTGTATAGATAGAGTAGGGGGTCCTGTATACATGTACTGTATAGATTGAGTAGGGGGTCCTGTATACATGTACTGTATAGATGAAGTAGGGGGTCCTGTATACATGTACTGTATAGATGGAGTAGGGGGTCCTGTATACATGTACTGTATAGATGGGTCTATCAGTTATTTCTCTGCAACCAGATATCATTATTTATATATATATATATATATATATATATATATATATATATATATATATTATGTGCTGGGCTATATATATAATATATATAATGGTGTGCTGGGCTGTATATATATAATGGTATGCTGGTGTGTGTGTGTGTGTGTGTATATATATACATATACAAAAAAGGAAAAGTCCAGCACCAAAAGGGCAAATCCCATAAAACTTAGTCTTTATCCTTTTTTGTATGCTGTGACCCTGGCTCCGGGTCTTACCGTGCACCAAAGGCAATACCACGGCAGGTGAGCTGGCCTACAACAGATTGTTTGCATATATATATATATATATATATATATATATATATATATATATATAATGGTATGCTGGGCTGTGTATATGTGTGTGTATGTGTGTGTGTGTGTATGTATGTATATATATATATATATATATATATATATAAATAAATAATGATGTGCTGGGCTATATATATAATATATACAATGGTGTGCTGGGCTGTATATATATATAATGGTATGCTGGGGTGTGTGTGTTCCACTCCCTGCCGCTCCTTCCCGGTTGCTGGAGATGTCTCCCAGTTTGCCAGGACTGGATCCAGGAGCGTCAGGGAGTGGAGCAGCCCACAGCCGGATGAGCACTTTGCTGGAGACGTTTCCCAGTTTGCAAGGACTGGATCCAAGAGCGTCAGGGAGTGGAGCAGCCCACAGCCGGATGAGCACTTTGCTTCCTTCCTGCTGTGGATTCGCTCCTCTCTAGTCATTTTACTGGTTTCTTACTATCTGTGGGATCTGAGGACGGGGATTGTGTGGTGATCCCTATTACACAGAGCCATAATCGGGCCGATTCAGTCAATTATCGCTCCGTGTAATAGAGACAATGATCAACCAATGAAACATTAGCTGATCGTTGGTTTAGGTTTGGACCTAAAATCGTCGGGCGTCAACTGCGCATCGCTATGTGTAATAGTGATGTGTGGCCGGCGGCTGAGGATCACCCAAACCTGGCACCTTGCCTCTCCCCATTTCCGGTCTTATCTTCTGTGCTCTGCAGTCCCGGCAGCTGCAGCGTCTGAGCGTCCTGTCAGCTGACAGGCTGCTCAGCTCGGTCACAGCGGTCCTGGCCTGTGATTGGTTGAGAGGCCAGTCAGCTGACAGGCTGCTCAGATGCTGCTGCCGCTGGGACCAGGGAGCTGCGGAGCACAGGAGAGAAGTGTGGGAGCAGGGAGAGGTAAGGTATTAGGTGTTTGGGCAAGGGCTGCATGGACATCACTAACGATGCCCATGCAGCCCTTACTGGCCGAATAGGTCCAGTAAACGAGCACCAATCTAGCAGATCGCTGCTTGTTTACTTTAAATGATCGGCCCTTGTTATAGGACCCTTATTTGCTATAAAGTAAGAAGCCGGTGATGTCCTATATGTGGGGAAGGGGGTATTACCTGTCTATTGGGGGAAGCGCCAGCACTGTGCTCCTAGGCACTGGTTCACGACCCCTCAGTCCCAGTAGCTCTCTCCTCATCTGGACCTCACAATAATAATTCAGAACATCGATGGGTGTGACATCATACAGCAGACGCTCCCGAGGCTCCTTATGTCTTGTTCTTTTGCCTCTCTGTAAAATACACAGGGTCATCATATACAACATCACTAGCTTGGTAGTCAGGACGTCATTCCTGGGATCAGGGGGTAACTGGTCCTGGGATGAAGCAACACAGAGGACCCTGATGAAGAAGATGAGGGAGGGACTAACAGACTGTAGCACCCTGGGCCAATGGGGTAAATAGGATCCTGGGAGGCACAAACAGAACATAGGAATTCAGCAGCATAGCCACAGGCCCGGAGCTCCATGGTGTAAGGCACAAGAGCTGGTTGTACCGTTCACTGCAGCTCTTACATTGGTTTTGTGGACGTTAATCCTTTTTCTGCTGCTCAGCTCATTCCCCTCAATGGCAAGGGGGCATGTCCCTTATCAGGAGACTGAAAGTACTATAAACCAATAGGCTACAATCTGAATGCCCATGCCTCTATACAGGAGGTTTTATGTGTCTCAGGGATGAATGCAGCAATAGACCCCCACTGTGACGCTAAATGACCAGAAGAGAAGCTGCAAGACGAACCCAGGTCACATAGTAACAGATCACCCAGTCAAATGCTGGCGCACAAATCTCACACAACAGCAAAAAGGACAAACCTAGGACTGATAGCAGAGGCAGAAAAATAGCAATGATATAACAAACTGCAGATATAGAAGAGGAAATTATAGGATCAGACTAACAGAGGTGGCAGAGCAGAGATCCTATGGCTAATAGCAGAGGTGGCAGAGCAGCGATCCTATGGCTAATAGCAGAGGTGGCAGAGATCCTATGGCTAATAGCAGAGGTGGCAGAGCAGAGATCCTATGGCTAATAGCAGAGGTGGCAGAGCAGAGATCCTATGGCTAATAGCAGAGGTGGCAGAGCAGAGATCCTATGGCTAATAGCAGAGGTGGCAGAGCAGAGATCCTATGGCTAATAGCAGAGGTGGCAGAGCAGCGATCCTATGGCTAATAGCAGAGGCGGCAGAGCAGCAATCCTATGGCTAATAGCAGAGGTGGCAGAGCAGCGATCCTATGGCTAATAGCAGAGGTGGCAGAGCAGAAATCCTATGGCTAATAGCAGAGGTGGCAGAGCAGAAATCCGATGGCTAATAGCAGAGGTGGCAGAGCAGCGATCCTATGGCTAATAGCAGAGGTGGCAGAGCAGAAATCCGATGGCTAATAGCAGAGGTGGCAGAGCAGAAATCCGATGGCTAATAGCAGAGGTGGCAGAGCAGCGACCCTATGGCTAATAGCAGAGGTGGCAGAGCAGCGACCCTATGGCTAATAGCAGAGGTGGCAGAGCAGTGATCCTATGGATAATAGCAGAGGTGGCAGAGCAGCGACCCTATGGCTAATAGCAGAGGTGGCAGAGCAGAGATCCTATGGCTAATAGCAGAGGTGGCAGAGCAGAGATCCTATGGATAATAGCAGAGGTGGCAGAGCAGAAATCCGATGGCTAATAGCAGAGGTGGCAGAGCAGAGATCCTATGGCTAATAGCAGAGGTGGCAGAGCAGAGATCCTATGGCTAATAGCAGAGGTGGCAGAGCAGAGATCCTATGGCTAATAGCAGAGGCGGCAGAGCAGAGATCCTATGGCTAATAGCAGAGGTGGCAGAGCAGCGATCCTATGGCTAATAGCAGAGGTGGCAGAGCAGCGATCCTATGGCTAATAGCAGAGGTGGCAGAGCAGCGATCCTATGGCTAATAGCAGAGGTGGCAGAGCAGAAATCCTATGGCTAATAGCAGAGGTGGCAGAGCAGAAATCCGATGGCTAATAGCAGAGGTGGCAGAGCAGCGACCCTATGGCTAATAGCAGAGGTGGCAGAGCAGCGACCCTATGGCTAATAGCAGAGGTGGCAGAGCAGTGATCCTATGGATAATAGCAGAGAGGTGGCAGAGCAGCGACCCTATGGCTAATAGCAGAGGTGGCAGAGCAGAGATCCTATGGATAATAGCAGAGGTGGCAGAGCAGAGATCCTATGGATAATAGCAGAGGTGGCAGAGCAGAAATCCGATGGCTAATAGCAGAGGTGGCAGAGCAGAGATCCTATGGCTAATAGCAGAGGTGGCAGAGCAGAGATCCTATGGCTAATAGCAGAGGTGGCAGAGCAGAGATCCTATGGCTAATAGCAGAGGCGGCAGAGCAGAGATCCTATGGCTAATAGCAGAGGTGGCAGAGCAGCGATCCTATGGCTAATAGCAGAGGTGGCAGAGCAGAGATCCTATGGCTAACAGTAGAGGTGGCAAAGCAAAGATCCTACGGCTAATAGCAGAGGTGGCACAGCAAAGATCCTATGGCTAATAGCAGAGGAAACAGAGCAGAGATCCTATGGCTAATAGCAGAGGAAGCAGAGCAGAGATCCTATGGCTAATAGCAGAGGAAACAGAGCAGAGATCCTATGGCTAATAGCAGAGGTGGCAGAGCAGAGATCCTATGGCTAATAGCAGAGGTGGCAGAGCAGAGATCCTATGGCTAATAGCAGAGGTGGTAGAGCAGCGATCCTATGGCTAATAGCAGAGGTGGCAGAGCAGCGATCGTATGGCTAATAGCAGAGGTGGCAGAGCAGATATCGTATGGCTAATAGCAGAGGTGGCAGAGATCCTATGGATAATAGCAGAGGTGGCAGAGCAGAGATAATATGGCTAATAGCAGAGGTGGCAGAGCAGCGATCTTATGGCTAATAGCAGAGGTGGCAGATATCGTATGGCTAATAGCAGAGGTGGCAGAGATCCTATGGCTAATAGCAGAGGTTGCAGAGATCCTATGGCTAATAGCAGAGGTGGCAGAGCAGCGATCCTATGGCTAATAGCAGAGGTGGCAGAGCAGAGATCCTATGGCTAATAGCAGAGGCGGCAGAGCAGAGATCCTATGGCTAATAGCAGAGGTGGCAGAGCAGAGATCCTATGGCTAATAGCAGAGGTGGCAGAGCAGAGATCCTATGGCTAATAGCAGAGGTGGCAGAGCAGAGATACTATGGCTAATAGCAGAGGTGGCAGAGCAGCGATCCTATGGCTAATAGCAGAGGTGGCAGAGCAGAGATCCTATGGCTAATAGCAGAGGTGGCAGAGCAGCGGTCCTATGGCTAATAGCAAAGGTAACAGAGCAGCGATCTTATGGCTTATAGCAGAGGTGGCAGAGCAGCGATCCTATGGCTAATAGCAGAGGTGGCAGAGCAGAGATCCTATGGCTAATAGCAGAGGTGGCAGAACAGCGATCCTATGGCTAATAGCAGAGGTGGCAGAGCAGTGATCCTATGGCTAATAGCAGAGGTGGCAGAGCAGCGATCCTATGGCTAATAGCAGAGGTGGCAGAGCAGCAATCCTATAGCTAATAGAAGAGGTGGCAGAGCAGGGATCCTATGGCTAATAGCAGAGGTGGCAGAGCATAGATCCTATGGCTAATAGCAGAGGTGGCAGAGATCCTATGGCTAATAGCAGAGGTGGCAGAGCAGCAATCCGATGGCTAATAGCAGAGGTGGCAGAGCAGTGATCCTATGGCTAATAGCAGAGGTGGCAGAGCAGAGATTCTATGGCTAATAGCAGAGGTGGCAGAGCAGCGATCCTATGGCTAATAGCAGAGGTGGTGGAGCAGAGATCCTATGGTTGGTATCAGAGGTGGCAGAGCAGAGATCCTATGGCTAATAGCAGAGGTGACAGAGCAGAGATCCTATGGCTAATAGCAGAGGTGGCAGAGCAGCGATCCTATGGGTAATAGCAGAGGTGGCAGAGCAGAGATCCTATGGATAATAGCAGAGGTGGCAGAGCAGAGATCCTATGGCTAATAGCAGGGGTGGCAGAGCAGAGATCCTATGGCTAATAGCAGAGGTGGCAGAGCAGAGATCCTATGGCTAATAGCAGAGGTGGCCGAGATCCTATGGCTAATAGCAGAGGTGGCAAAGCAGAGATCCTATGGCTAATAGCAGAGGCGGCAGAGCAGCGATTCTATGGCTAACAGCAGAGGCGACAGAACAGCAATCCTATGGATAATAGCAGAGGTGGCTAAGCAGAGATCCTATGGCTAATAGCAGAGGTGGCCGAGATCCTATGGCTAATAGCAGAGGTGGCAAAGCAGAGATCCTATGGCTAATAGCAAAGGTGGCAGAGCAGCGATCCTATGGCTAATAGCAGAGGTGGCAGAGCAGAGATAATATGGCTAATAGCAGAGGTGGCAGAGCAGCGATCCTATGGCTAATAGCAGAGGTGGCAGAGCAGCAATCCTATGGCTAATAGCAGAGGTGACAGAGCAGCGATCCTATGGCTAATAGCAGAGGTGGCAGAGATCCTATGGCTAATAGCAGAGGTGGCAGAGATCCTATGGCTAATAGCAGAGGTGGCAGAGCAGCGATCCTATGGCTAATAGCAGAGGTGGCAGAGCAGAGATCCTATGGCTAATAGCAGAGGTGGCAGAGCAGAGATCCTATGGCTAATAGCAAAGGTGGCAGAGCAGAGATCCTATGGCTAATAGCAGAGGTAGCAGAGCAGAGATCCTATGGATAATAGCAGAGGTGGCAGAGCAGAGATCCTATGGCTAATAGCAGAGGTGGTAGAGCAGCCATCCTATGGATAATAGCAGAGGTGGCAGAGCAGAGATCCTATGGATAATAGCAGAGGTGGCAGAGCAGAGATCCTATGGCTAATAGCAGAGGTGGCCGAGATCCTATGGCTAATAGCAGAGGTGGCAAAGCAGAGATCCTATGGCTAATAGCAGAGGTGGCAGAGCAGCGATTCTATGGCTAATAGCAGAGGTGGCAGAGTAGAGATCCTATGGATAATAGCAGAGGTGGCAGAGCAGCGTTACTATGGCTAATAGCAGAGGCGGCAGAGCAGCAATCCTATGGCTAATAGCAGAGGTGGCAGAGCAGCGATCTTATGGCTAATAGCAGAGGTGACAGAGCAGGAATCCTATGGCTAATAGCAGAGGTGGCAGAGCAGCGATCCTATGGCTAATAGCAGAGGTGGCAGAGCAGCGTTACTATGGCTAATAGCAGAGGTGGCAGAGCAGAGATCCTATGGTTGGTATCAGAGGTGGCAGAGCAGAGATCGTATGGCTAATAGCAGAGGTGGCAGAGATCCTATGGCTAATAGCAGAGGTGACAGAGCAGCGATCGTATGGATAATAGCAGAGGTGGCAGAGCAGAGATCCTATGGCTAATAGCAAAAGGTGGCAGAGCAGCGATCCTATGGCTAATAGCAGAGGTGGCAGAGCAGAGATCCTATGGCTAATAGCAGAGGTGGCAGAGCAGCGCTCCTATGGCTAATAGCAGAGGTGGCAGAGCAGAGATCCTATGGCTAGTAGCAGAGGTGACAGAGCAGCGATCCTATGGCTAACAGCAGAGGTGGCAGAGCAGCGATCCTATGGCTAATAGCAGAGGTGGCAGAGATCCTATAGTTGGTATCAGAGGTGGCAGACCAGCGACCCTATGGCTAATAGCAGAGGAAACAGAGCAGAGATGCTATGGCTAATAGCAGAGGTGGCAGAGCAGCGATCCTATGGCTAAAAGCAGAGGTGGCAGAGCAGCGATCCTATGGCTAAAAGCAGAGGTGGCAGAGCAGCGATCCTATGGCTAAAAGCAGAAGTGGCAGAGCAGAGATCCTATGGCTAATAGCAGAGGTGGCAAAGCAGAAATCCGATGGCTAATAGCAGAGGTGGAAGAGCAGCGATCTTATGGCTAATAGCAGAGGTGGCAGAGCAGCGATTCTATGGCTAATAGCAGAGGTGGCAGAGCAGCGTTACTATGGCTAATAGCAGAGGAAGCAGAGCAGAGATCCTATGGCTAATAGCAGAGGTGGCAGAGCAGAGATCCTATGGCTAATAGCAGAGGTGGCAGAGCAGAGATCCTATGGCTAATAGCAGAGGTGGCAGAGCAGAGATCCTATGGCTAATAGCAGAGGAAGCAGAGCAGAGATCCTATGGCTAATAGCAGAGGTGGCAGAGCAGCGATCCGATGGCTAATAGCAGGGGTGGTAGAACAGCGATCCTATGGCTAATAGCAGAGGTGGCAGAGCAGCGATCCTATGGCTAATAGCAGAGGTGGCAGAGCAGAGATCCTATGGCTAATAGCAGAGGTGGCAGAGCAGCGATCCTATGGCTAATAGCAGAGGTGGCAGAGCAGAGATCCTATGGATAATAGCAGAAGTGGCAGAGCAGCGATCCTATGGCTAATAGCAGAGGTGGCAGAGCAGAGATCCTATGGCTAATAGCAGAGGTGGCAGAGCAGAGATCTTATGGCTAATAGCAGAGATGGCAGAGCAGCAATCCTATGGCTAATAGCAGAGGTGGCAGAGCAGCAATCCTATGGCTAATAGCAGAGGTGGCAGAGATCCTATGGATAATAGCAGAGGTGGAAGAGCAGCGATCCTATGGCTAATAGCAGAGGTGAAAGAGCAGCGATCCTATGGCTAATAGCAGAGTTGGCAGAGCAGAGATCCTATGGCTAATAGCAGAGGTGGCAGAGCAGCGATCTTATGGCTAATAGCAGAGGTGGCAGAGCAGCGATCCTATGGCTAATAGCAGAGGTGGCAGAGCAGCGATTCTATGGCTAATAGCAGAGGTGGCAGAGCAGCGTTACTATGGCTAATAGCAGAGGAAGCAGAGCAGAGATCCTATGGCTAATAGCAGAGGTGGCAGCGCAGAGATCCTATGGCTAATAGCAGAGGTGGCAGAGCAGAGATCCTATGGCTAATAGCAGAGGTGGCAGCGCAGAGATCCTATGGCTAATAGCAGAGGTGGCAGAGCAGAGATCCTATGGCTAATAGCAGAGGAAGCAGAGCAGAGATCCTATGGCTAATAGCAGAGGTGGCAGAGCAGCAATCTGATGGCTAATAGCAGAGGTGGCAGAGCAGCGATCCGATGGCTAATAGCAGGGGTGGTAGAACAGCGATCCTATGGCTAATAGCAGAGGTGGCAGAGCAGCGATCCTATGGCTAATAGCAGAGGTGGCAGAGCAGCGATCCTATGGCTAATAGCAGAGGTGGCAGAGCAGAGATCCTCTGGCTAATAGCAGAGGTGGCAGAGCAGAGATCCTATGGCTAATAGCAGAGGCGGCAGAGCAGCGATCCTATGGCTAATAGCAGAGGCGGCAGAGCAGCGATCCTATGGCTAATAGCAGGGGTGGCAGAGCAGTGTTACTATGGCTAATAGCAGAGGTGGCAGAGCAGCGATCCTATGACTAATAGCAGAGGTGGTGGAGCAGCGATCCTATGGGTAATAGCAGAGGTGGCAGAGCAGAGATCCTATGGCTAATAGCAGAGGTGGCAGAGCAGAGATCCTATGGCTAATAGAGGTGGCAGAGCAGAGATCCTATGGCTAATAGCAGAGGTGGCAGAGCAGAGATCCCATGGCTAATAGTAGAGGTGGCAGAGCAGAGATCCTATGGCTAATAGCAGAGGTGGCAGAGCAGAGATCCTATGGCTAATAGCAGAGGTGGCAGAGCAGAGATCCTATGGCTAATAGCAGAGGTGGCAGAGCAGAGATCCTATGGCTAATAGCAGAGGTGGCAGAGCAGAGATCCTATGGCTACTAGCAGAGGTGAGTAGAGCAGAGATCCTATGGCTAATAGCAGAGGTGGCAGAGCAGAATCCTATGGCTAATAGCAGAGGTGGCAGAGCAGCGATCCGATGGCTAATAGCAGAGGGTGGCTAGAAGCAGCGATCCTATGGCTAATAGCAGAGGTGGCAGAGCAGCGATCCTATGGCTAATAGCAGAGGTGGCAGAGCAGAGATCCTATGGCTAATAGCAGAGGTGGCAGAGCAGAGATCCTATGGCTAATAGCAGGGGTGGCAGAGCAGAGATCCTATGGCTAATAGCAGAGGTGGCAGAGCAGCGATCCTAGGCACTAATGCAGAGGCGGCAGAGCACAGATTCTATGGTTGGTAGCAAAGGCGGCAGAGCAGAGATCCTATGGCTAATAGCAGAGGTGGCAGAGAATCTATGGCTAATAGCAAAGGTGGCAGAGCAGTAATCCTATGGCTAATAGCAGAGGTGGAAGAGATCCTATGGCTAATAGCAGAGGTGGCAGAGCAGCGATCCTATGGCTAATAGCAGAGGTGGCAGAGCAGAGATAATATGGCTAATAGCAGAGGTGGCAGAGCAGAGATCGTATGGATAATAGCAGAGGTGGCAGAGCAGAGATCCTATGGCTAATAGCAGAGGTGGCAGAGCAGCGATCCTATGGCTAATAGCAGAGGTGGCAGAGCAGAGATCCTATGGTTGGTATCAGAGGTGGCAGAGCAGCGACCCTATGGCTAATAGCAGAGGTGGCAGAGCAGCAATCCTATGGCTAATAGCAGAGGTGGCAGAGCAGCCATCCTATGGCTAATAGCAGAGGTGGCAGAGCAGCCATCCTATGGCTAATAGCAGAGGTGGCAGAGCAGAGATCCTATGGCTAATAGCAGAGGTGGCAGAGCAGCGATCCTATGGCTAATAGCAGAGGTGGCAGAGCAGAGATCCTATGGTTGGTATCAGAGGCGGCAGAGCAGCAATCCTATGGCTAATAGCAGAGGTGGCAGAGCAGAAATCCTATGGCTAATAGCAGAGGTGGCAGAGCAGCGATCCTATGGCTAATAGCAGAGGTGGCAGAGCAGAGACCCTATGGTTGGTATCAGAGGCGGCAGAGCAGCAATCCTATGGCTTATAGCAGAGGTGGCAGGGGAGAGATCCTATGGCTAATAGCAGAGGTGGCAGAGCAGAGATCCTATGGCTAATAGCCGAGGTGGCAGAGCAGCGATCCTATGGCTAATAGCAAAGGAAGCAGAGCAGCAATCCGATGGCTAATAGCAGAGGTGGCAGAGCAGAGATCCTATGGCTAATAGCAGAGGTAGCAGAGCAGCAATCCTATGACTAATAGCAGAGGTGGCAGATCAGAAATCCTATGGCTAATAGCAGAGGTGGCAGAGCAGCGATCCTATGGCTAATAGTAGAGGAGGCAGAGCAGCGATCCTATGGATAATAGCAGAGGTGGCAGAGCAGAGATCCCATGGCTAATAGCAGAGGTGGCAGAGCAGAGATCCTATGGCTAATAGCAGAGGTGGCAGAGCAGAGATCCCATGGCTAATAGCAGAGGTGGCAGAGCAGAGATCCTATGGCTAATAGCAGAGGTGGCAGAGCAGCGATCCTATGGCTAATAGCAGAGGTGGCAGAGCAGAGATCCTATGGCTAATAGCAGAGGTGGCAGAGCAGAGATCCTATGGCTAATAGCAGAGGTGGCAGAGATCCTATGGCTAATAGCAGAGGTGGCAGAGCAGCGATCCTATGGCTGATAGCAGAGGTGGCAGAGCAGTGATCCTATGGCTAATAGCAGAGGTGGCAGAGCAGAGATCCTATGGATAATAGCAGAGGTGGCAGAGCAGTGATCTTATGGCTAATAGCAGAGGTGGCAGAGCAGAGATCCTATGGCTAATAGCAGAGGCGGCAGAGCAGAGATTCTATGGTTGGTAGCAAAGGCGGCAGAGCAGCGATCCTAT
Source organism: Dendropsophus ebraccatus (assembly GCF_027789765.1). Taxonomy (NCBI): domain Eukaryota; kingdom Metazoa; phylum Chordata; class Amphibia; order Anura; family Hylidae; genus Dendropsophus; species Dendropsophus ebraccatus. The sequence goes on from NC_091455.1 coordinate 258,536, forward strand.
GGCTAATAGAAGAGGTGGCAGAGCAGAGATCCTATGGCTAATAGCAGAGGTAGCAGAGCAGCAATCCTATGACTAATAGCAGAGGTGGCAGAGCAGAGATCCTATGGCTAATAGCAGAGGTGGCAGAGCAGAGATCCTATGGCTAATAGCAGAGGTGGCAGAGCAGCGATCCTATGGCTAATAGTAGAGGTGGCAGAGCAGAGATCCCATGGCTAATAGCAGAGGTGGCAGAGCAGCGATCCTATGGCTAATAGCAGAGGTGGCAGAGCAGCGATCCTATGGCTAATAGCAGAGGTGGCAGAGCAGAGATCCTATGGCTAATAGCAGAGGTGGCAGAGCAGAGATCCTATGGCTAATAGCAGAGGTAGCAGAGCAGCAATCCTATGACTAATAGCAGAGGTGGCAGAGCAGAGATCCTATGGCTAATAGCAGAGGTGGCAGAGCAGAGATCCTATGGCTAATAGCAGAGGTGGCAGAGCAGAGATCCTATGGCTAATAGCAGAGGTGGCAGAGCAGAGATCCTATGGCTAATAGCAGAGGCGGCAGAGCAGAGATTCTATGGTTGGTAGCAAAGGCGGCAGAGCAGCGATCCTATGGCTAATAGAAGAGGTGGCAGAGCAGAGATCCTATGGCTAATAGCAGAGGTAGCAGAGCAGCAATCCTATGACTAATAGCAGAGGTGGCAGAGCAGAGATCCTATGGCTAATAGCAGAGGTGGCAGAGCAGAGATCCTATGGCTAATAGCAGAGGTGGCAGAGCAGCGATCCTATGGCTAATAGTAGAGGTGGCAGAGCAGAGATCCCATGGCTAATAGCAGAGGTGGCAGAGCAGCGATCCTATGGCTAATAGCAGAGGTGGCAGAGCAGCGATCCTATGGCTAATAGCAGAGGTGGCAGAGCAGAGATCCTATGGCTAATAGCAGAGGTGGCAGAGCAGAGATCCCATGGCTAATAGCAGAGGTGGCAGAGCAGAGATCCTATGGCTAATAGCAGAGGTGGCAGAGCAGCGATCCTATGGCTAATAGCAGAGGTGGCAGAGCAGAGATCCTATGGCTAATAGCAGAGGTGGCAGAGCAGAGATCCTATGGTTGGTATCAGAGGTGGCAGAGCAGCAATCCTATGGCTAATAGCAGAGGTGGCAGAGCAGCGATCGTATGGCTAATAGCAGAGGTGGTAGAGCAGCGATCCTATGGCTAATAGCAGAGGTGGCAAAGCAGAGATCCTATGGCTAATAGCAGAGGTGGCAGAGCAGCGATCCTATGGCTAATAGCAGAGGTGGCAGAGCAGCGATCCTATGGCTAATAGCAGAGGTGGCAGAGCAGCAATCCTATGGCTAATAGCAGAGGTGGCAGAGCAGAGATCCTATGGCTAATAGCAGAGGTGGCAGAGCAGAGATCCTATGGCTAATAGCAGAGGTGGCAGAGCAGCGATCGTATGGCTAATAGCAGAGGTGGTAGAGCAGCGATCCTATGGCTAATAGCAGAGGTGGCAGAGCAGAGATCCTATGGCTAATAGCAGAGGTGGCAAAGCAGAGATCCTATGGTTGGTATCAGAGGCGGCAGAGCAGCAATCCTATGGCTAATAGCAGAGGTGGCAGAGCAGAAATCCTATGGCTAATAGCAGAGGTGGCAGAGCAGCGATCCTATGGCTAATAGCAGAGGTAGCAGAGCAGCAATCCTATGACTAATAGAGGTGGCAGAGCAGAGATCCTATGGCTAATAGCAGAGGTGGCAGAGCAGCGACCCTATGGCTAATAGCAGAGGTGGCAGAGCAGAGATCCTATGGCTAATAGCAGAGGTGGCAGAGCAGAGATCCTATGGCTAATAGCAGAGGTGGCAGAGCAGAGATCCTATGGCTAATAGCAGAGGTGGCAGAGCAGAGATCCTATGGCTAATAGCAGAGGTGGCAGAGCAGAGATCCTATGGTTGGTAGCAAAGGCGGCAGAGCAGCGATCCTATGGCTAATAGCCGAGGTGGCAGAGCAGCGAACCTATGGCTAATAGCAGAGGTGGCAGAGCAGAGATCCTATGGCTAATAGCAGAGGTGGCAGAACAGCGATCCTATGGCTAATAGCAGAGGAAGCAGAGCAGCAATTCGATGGCTAATAGCAGAGGTGGCAGAGCAGAGATCCTATGGCTAATAGCAGAGGTAGCAGAGCAGCAATCCTATGACTAATAGCAGAGGTGGCAGAGCAGAGATCCTATGGCTAATAGCAGAGGTGGCAGAGCAGAGATCCTATGGCTAATAGCAGAGGTGGCAGAGCAGAGATCCTATGGCTAATAGCAGAGGTGGCAGAGCAGAGATCCTATGGCTAATAGCAGAGGTGGCAGAGCAGCGATCCTATGGCTAATAGTAGAGGTGGCAGAGCAGCGATCCTATGGATAATAGCAGAGGTGGCAGAGCAGAGATCCCATGGCCAATAGCAGAGGTGGTAGAGCAGAGATCCTATGGCTAATAGCAGAGGTGGCAGAGCAGAGATCCCATGGCTAATAGCAGAGGTGGCAGAGCAGAGATCCTATGGCTAATAGCAGAGGTGGCAGAGCAGAGATCCTATGGCTAATAGCAGAGGTGGCAGAGCAGAGATCCTATGGTTGGTATCAGAGGTGGCAGAGCAGCAATCCTATGGCTAATAGCAGAGGTGGCAGAGCAGCAATCCTATGGCTAATAGCAGAGGTGGCAGAGCAGTGATCCTATGGCTAATAGGAGAGGTGGCAGAGCAGAGATCCTATGGCTAATAGCAGAGGTGGCAGAGCAGAGATCCTATGGATAATATCAGAGGTGGCAGAGCAGAGATCCTACGGCTAATAGCAGAGGTGGTAGAGCAGCGATCCTATGGCTAATAGCAGAGGTGGCAGAGCAGAGATCCTATGGCTAATAGCAGAGGTGGCAGAGCAGCGATCCTATGGCTAATAGCAGAGGTGGCAGAGCAGCGATCCTATGGCTAATAGCAGAGGTGGCAGAGCAGCGATCCTATGGCTAATAGCAGAGGTGGCAGAGCAGCAATCCGATGGCTAATAGCAGAGGTGGCAGAGCAGAGATCCTATGGCTAATAGCAGAGGTGGCAGAGCAGCAATCCGATGGCTAATAGCAGAGGTGGCAGAGCAGAGATCCTATGGCTAATAGCAGAGGTAGCAGAGCAGCAATCCTATGACTAATAGCAGAGGTGGCAGAGCAGAGATCCTATGGCTAATAGCAGAGGTGGCAGAGCAGAGATCCTATGGCTAATAGCAGAGGTGGCAGAGCAGAGATCCTATGGCTAATAGCAGAGGTGGCAGAGCAGCGATCCTATGGATAATAGCAGAGGCGGCAGAGCAGCGATCCTATGGCTAATAGCAGAGGTGGCAGAGCAGCGATCTTATGGCTAATAGCAGGGGTGGCAGAGCAGCGATCCTATGGTTGGTATCAGAGGTGGCAGAGCAGCAATCCTATGGCTAATAGCAGAGGTGGCAGAGCAGCAATCCTATGGCTAATAGCAGAGGTGGCAGAGCAGAGATCCTATGGATAATAGCAGAGGTGGCAGAGCAGAGATCCTACGGCTAATAGCAGAGGTGGTAGAGCAGCGATCCTATGGCTAATAGCAGAGGTGGCAGAGCAGCGATCCTATGGCTAATAGCAGAGGTGGCAGAGCAGCGATCCTATGGCTAATAGCAGAGGTGGCAGAGCAGCGATCCTATGGCTAATAGCAGAGGTGGCAGAGCAGCAATCCTATGGCTAATAGAAGAGGTGGCAGAGCAGAGATCCTATGGCTAATAGCAGAGGTGGCAGAGCAGAGATCCTATGGCTAATAGCAGAGGTGGCAGAGCAGCAATCCTATGGCTAATAGCAGAGGTGGCAGAGCAGCAATCCTATGGCTAATAGCAGAGGTGGCAGAGCAGAGATCCTATGGATAATAGCAGAGGTGGCAGAGCAGAGATCCTACGGCTAATAGCAGAGGTGGTAGAGCAGCGATCCTATGGCTAATAGCAGAGGTGGCAGAGCAGCGATCCTATGGCTAATAGCAGAGGTGGCAGAGCAGCGATCCTATGGCTAATAGCAGAGGTGGCAGGAGCAGCGATCTATGGCTAATAGCAGAGGTGGCAGAGCAGCAATCCTATGGCTAATAGAAGAGGTGGCAGAGCAGAGATCCTATGGCTAATAGCAGAGGTGCTCAAGAGCAAGCGATCCCTCTGGCTAATAGCAGAGGTGGCGAAAGTAGAGATCTTAGGGCTAATAGCAGAGATGGCCAGAGCAGCGATCCTATGCTAATCAAGCAGAGGGGCCAGAAAAAGCAAGAGATCCACTATGGCTAATAGCAGAGGTGGCAGAGCAGCGATCCTATTGCTAATAGCAGAGGTGGCAGAGCAGAGATCCTATGGTTGGTATCAGAGGTGGCAGAGCAGCGATCCTATGGCTAATAGCAGAGGTGGCAGAGCAGAGATCCTATGGCTAATAGCAGAGGTGGCAGAGCAGAGATCCTATGGCTAATAGCAGAGGTGGCAGAGCAGCGATCCTATGGATAATAGCAGAGGTGGCAGAGCAGCGATCTTATGGCTAATAGCAGAGGTGGCAGAGCAGAGATCCTATGGCTAATAGCAGAGGTAACAGAGCAGCGATCCTATGGCTAATAGCAGAGGTGGCAGAGCAGAGATCCTATGGCTAATAGCAGAGGTGGCAGAGCAGAGATCCTATGGCTAATAGCAGAGGTGGCAGAGCAGAGATCCTATGGTTGGTATCAGAGGCGGCAGAGCAGCAATCCTATGGCTAATAGCAGAGGTGGCAGAGCAGAGATCCTATGGATAATAGCAGAGGTGGCAGAGCAGCGATCCTATGGCTAATAGCAGAGGTGGCAGAGCAGAGATCCTATGGCTAATAGCAGAGGTGGCAGAGCAGAGATCCTATGGCTAATAGCAGAGGTGGCAGAGATCCTATGACTAATAGCAGGGGTGGCAGAGCAGCGATCCTATGGGTAATAGCAGAGGTGGCAGAGCAGCGACCCTATGGCTAATAGCAGAGGTGGCAGAGCAGAGATCCTATGGATAATAGCAGAGGTGGCAGAGCAGCGATCCTATGGCTAATAGCAGAGGTGGCAGAGCAGAGATCCTATGGCTAATAGCAGAGGTGGCAGAGCAGAGATCCTATGGCTAATAGCAGAGGTGGCAGAGATCCTATGACTAATAGCAGGGGTGGCAGAGCAGAGATCCTATGGCTTATAGCAGAGGTGGCAGAGCAGCGATCCTATGGCTAATAGCAGAGGTGGCAGAGCAGTAATCCTATGGCTAATAGCAGAGGTGGCAGAGATCCTATGACTAATAGCAGAGGTGGCAGAGATTCTATGGCTAATAGCAGGGGTGGCAGAGCAGCGATCTTATGGCTAATAGCAGAGGTGGCAGAGCAGAGATCCTATGGCTAATAGCAGAGGTGGCAGAGCAGCGATCCTATGGCTAATAGCAGAGGTGGCAGAGCAGCGATCCTATGGCTAATAGCAGAGGTGGCAGAGCAGCGATCCTATGGCTAATAGCAGAGGTGGCAGAGCGGCGATCTTATGGCTAATAGCAGAGGTGGCAGAGCAGCGATCCTATGGCTAATAGCAGAGATGGAAGAGCGGCGATCCTATGGCTAATAGCAGAGGTGGCAGAGCAGTGATCCTATGGCTAATAGCAGAGGTGGCTGAGCAGAAATCCGATGGCTAATAGCAGAGGTGGCAGAGCAGAGATCCTATGGCTAATAGCAGAGGTGGCAGAGCAGAGATCCTATGGCTAATAGCAGAGGCGGCAGAGCAGCGATTTTATGGCTAATAGCAGAGGTGGCAGAGCAGAGATCCTATGGTTAGAAGCAAACGTGGCAGAGCAGCAATCCTATGGCTAATAGCAGAGGTGGCAGAGCAGCGATCCTATGGCTAATAGCAGAGGTGGCTGAGCAGAAATCTGATGGCTAATAGCAGAGGTGGCAGAGCAGAGATCCTATGGCTAATAGCAGAGGTGGCAGAGCAGAGATCCTATGGCTAATAGCAGAGGCGGCAGAGCAGCGATTTTATGGCTAATAGCAGAGGTGGCAGAGCAGAGATCCTATGGCTAATAGCAGAGGTGGCAGAGCAGCGATCCTATGGTTAGTAGCAAAGGTGGCAGAGCAGCAATCCTATGGCTAATAGCAGAGGTGGCAGAGCAGAGATCCTATGGCTAATAGCAGAGGTGGCAGAGCAGAGATCCTATGGCTAATAGCAGAGGTGGCAGAGCAGAGATCCTATGGCTAATAGAGGTGGCAGAGCAGAGATCCTATGGATAATAGCAGAGGTGGCAGAGCAGAGATCCTATGGTTGGTATCAGAGGCGGCAGAGCAGCGATCCTATGGCTAATAGCAGAGGCGGCAGAGCAGCAATCCTATGGGTAATAGCAGAGGTGGCAGAGCAGAGATCCTATGGCTAATAGCAGAGGTGGCAGAGCAGCGACCCTATGGCTAATAGCAGAGGTGGCAGAGCAGCAATCCTATGGCTAATAGCAGAGGTGGCAGAGCAGCGATCCTATGGCTAATAGCAGAGGTGGCAGAGATCCTATGGCTAATAGCAGAGGTGGCAGAGATCCTATGGCTAATAGCAGAGGTGGCAGGGGAGAGATCCTATGGATAATAGCAGAGGTGGCAGGGGAGAGATCCTATGGATAATAGCAGAGGTGGCAGGGGAGAGATCCTATGGCTAATAGCAGAGGTGGCAGAGCAGCGTTACTATGGCTAATAGCAGAGGCGGCAGAGCAGCGATCCTATGACTAATAGCAGAGGTGGTGGAGCAGCGATCCTATGGGTAATAGCAGAGGTGGTGGAGCAGCGATCCTATGGGTAATAGCAGAGGTGGTGGAGCAGCGATCCTATGGGTAATAGCAGATGTGGCAGAGCAGAGATCCTATGGTTGGTATCAGAGGTGGCAGAGCAGCGACCCTATGGCTAATAGCAGAGGCGGCAGAGCAGTGATCCTATGCCTAATAGCAGAGGTGGCAGAGCAGCGATCCTATGGCTAATAGCAGGGGTGGCAGAGCAGAGATCCTATGGCTAATAGCAGAGGTGGCAGAGGTGGCAGAGCAGAGATCCTATGGCTAATAGCAGAGGTGGCAGAGCAGCGATCCTATGGCTAAAAGAAGAGGAGGCAGAGCAGAGATCCTATGGCTTATAGCAGGGGTGGCAGAGCAGCGATCCTATGGCTAATAGCAGAGGTGGCAGAGCAGTAATCCTATGGCTAATAGCAGAGGTGGCAGAGATCCTATGGCTAATAGCAGAGGTGGCAGAGCAGAGATCCTATGGCTAATAGCAGAGGTGGCAGAGCAGAGATAATATGGCTAATAGCAGAGGTGGCAGAGCAGCGATCTTATGGCTAATAGCAGAGGTGGCAGAGCAGAGATCCTATGGATAATAGCAGAGGTGGCAGAGCAGCGATCTTATGGCTAATAGCAGAGGTGGCAGAGCAGCGATCCTATGGCTAGTAGCAGAGATGGAAGAGCAGCGATCCTATGGCTAATAGCAGAGGTGGCTGAGCAGAAATCCGATGGCTAATAGCAGAGGTGGCAGAGCAGAGATCATATGGCTAATAGCAGAGGTGGCAGAGCAGAGATCCTATGGCTAATAGCAGAGGTGGCAGAGCAGAGATCCTATGGCTAATAGCAGAGGTGGCAGAGATCCTATGGCTAATAGCAGAGGTGGCAGAGCAGCGATCCTATGGCTAATAGCAGAGGTGGCAGAGCAGAGATCCTATGGCTAATAGCAGAGGTGGCAGAGCAGCGATCCTATGGCTAATAGCAGAGGTGGCAGAGCAGAGATCCTATGGCTAATAGCAGAGGTGGCAGAGCAGCGATCCTATGGCTAATAGCAGAGGTGGCAGAGCAGCAATCCTATGGCTAATAGGAGGGGTGGCAGAGCAGCGATCCTATGGCTAATAGCAGAGGTGGCAGAGCAGCGATCCTATGGGTAATATCAGAGATGGCAGAGCAGAGATCCTATGGCTAATAGCAGAGGTGGCAGAGCAGTAATCCTATGGCTAATAGCAGAGGTGGCAGAGCAGAAATCCTATGGCTAATAGCAGAGGTGGCAGAGCAGCGATCCTATGGCTAATAGCAGAGGTGGCAGAGCAGCAATCCTATAACTAATAGCAGAGGTGGCAGAGCAGAGATCCTATGGCTAATAGCAGAGGTGGCAGAGCAGAGATCCTATGGCTAATAGCAGATGTGGCAGAGCAGAGATCCTATGGTTGGTATCAGAGGTGGCAGAGCAGCGATCCTATGGCTAATAGCAGAGGTGGCAGAGCAGCGATCCTATGCCTAATAGCAGAGGTGGCAGAGCAGCGATCCTATGGCTAATAGCAGGGGTGGCAGAGCAGCGATCTTATGGCTAATAGCAGAGGTGGCAGAGGTGGCAGAGCAGAGATCCTATGGCTAATAGCAGAGGTGGCAGAGCAGCGATCCTATGGCTAATAGAAGAGGAGGCAGAGCAGAGATCCTATGGCTAATAGCAGGGGTGGCAGAGCAGCGATCCTATGGCTAATAGCAGAGGTGGCAGAGCAGTAATCCTATGGCTAATAGCAGAGGTGGCAGAGATCCTATGGCTAATAGCAGAGGTGGCAGAGCAGAAATCCGATGGCGAATAGCAGAGGTGGCAGAGCAGAGATCCTATGGCTAATAGCAGAGGAAGCAGAGCAGAAATCCTATGGCTAATAGCAGAGGTGGTAGAGCAGCGATCCTATGGCTAAAAGCAGAGATGGCAGAGCAGCGATCCTATGGCTAATAGCAGAGGTGGCAGAGCAGAGATCCTATGGCTAATAGCAGAGGTGGCAGAGCAGAGATCCTATGGCTAATAGCAGAGGTGGCAGAGCAGCGATCCGATGGCTAATAGCAGAGGTGGCAGAGCAGAGATCCTACGGCTAATAGAGGTGGCAGAGCAGCGATCCTATGGCTAATAGCAGATGTGGCAGAGCAGAGATCCTATGGTTGGTATCAGAGGTGGCAGAGCAGCGACCCTATGGCTAATAGCAGAGGCGGCAGAGCAGCGATCCTATGGCTAATAGCAGAGGTGGCAGAGCAGCGATCCTATGGCTAATAGCAGAGGTGGCTGAGCAGAAATCTGATGGCTAATAGCAGAGGTGGCAGAGCAGAGATCATATGGCTAATAGCAGAGGTGGCAGAGCAGAGATCCTATGGCTAATAGCAGAGGTGGCAGAGCAGAGATCCTATGGCTAATAGCAGAGGTGGCAGATATCCTATGGCTAATAGCAGAGGTGGCAGAGCAGAGATCCTATGGCTAATAGCAGGGGTGGTAGAACAGCGATCCTATGGCTAATAGCAGAGGTGGCAGAGCAGAGATCCTATGGCTAATAGCAGGGGTGGTAGAACAGCGATCCTATGGCTAATAGCAGAGGTGGCAGAGCAGAGATCCTATGGCTAATAGCAGAGGTGGCAGAGCAGAGATCCTATGGATAATAGCAGAGGTGGCAGAGCAGAGATCCTATGGCTAATAGCAGAGGTGGCAGAGCAGAGATCCTATGGTTAATAGCAGAGGTGGCAGAGCAGAGATCCTATGGATAATAGCAGAGGTGGCAGAGCAGAGATCCTATGGATAATAGCAGAGGTGGCAGAGCAGAGATCCAATGGTTGGTATCAGAGGTGGCAGAGCAGCGATCCTATGGCTAATAGCAGAGGTGGCAGAGATCCTATGGCTAATAGCAGAGGTGGCAGAGCAGAGATCCTATGGATAATAGCAGAGGTGGCAGAGCAGAGATCCAATGGTTGGTATCAGAGGTGGCAGAGCAGCGATCCTATGGCTAATAGCAGAGGTGGCAGAGCAGAGATCCTATGGCTAATAGCAGAGGTGGCAGAGCAGCAATCCTATGGCTAATAGCCGACGCGGCAGAGCAGCAATCCTATGGCTAATAGCAGGGGTGGCAGAGCAGCGATCCTATGGCTAATAGCAGAGGTGGCAGAGCAGCGATCCTATGGCTAATAGCAGAGGTGGCAGAGCAGAGATCCTATGGCTAATAGCAGAGGTGGCAGAGCAGCGTTACTATGGCTAATAGCAGAGGTGGCAGAGCAGCAATCCTATGACTAATAGCAGAGGTGGTGGAGCAGCGATCCTATGGATAATAGCAGAGGTGGTGGAGCAGCGATCCTATGGGTAATAGCAGAGGTGGCAGAGCAGCGATCCTATGGCTAATAGCAGAGGTGGCAGAGCAGAGATCCTATGGCTAATAGCAGAGGTGGCAGAGCAGAGATCCTATGGTTGGTATCAGAGGTGGCAGAGCAGCGACCCTATGGCTAATAGCAGAGGCGGCAGAGCAGCGATCCTATGGCTAATAGCAGGGGTGGCAGAGCAGCGATCCTATGGCTAATAGCAGGGGTGGCAGAGCAGCGATCTTATGGCTAATAGCAGGGGTGGCAGAGCAGCGATCCTATGGGTAATAGCAGAGGTGGCAGAGCAGCGATCTTATGGCTAATAGCAGAGGTGGCAGAGCAGAGATCCTATGGCTAATAGCAGAGGTGGCAGAGCAGAGATCCTATGGTTGGTATCAGAGGTGGCAGAGCAGCAACCCTATGGCTAATAGCAGAGGCGGCAGAGCAGCGATCCTATGGCTAATAGCAGGGGTGGCAGAGCAGCGATCCTATGGCTAATAGCAGGGGTGGCAGAGCAGCGATCCTATGGCTAATAGCAGGGGTGGCAGAGCAGCGATCTTATGGCTAATAGCAGAGGTGGCAGAGGTGGCAGAGCAGAGATCCTATGGCTAATAGCAGAGGTGGCAGAGCAGCGATCCTATGGCTAATAGAAGAGGAGGCAGAGCAGAGATCCTATGGCTAATAGCAGGGGTGGCAGAGCAGCGATCCTATGGCTAATAGCAGAGGTGGCAGAGCAGCCATCCTATGGCTAATAGCAGAGGTGGCAGAGATCCTATGGCTAATAGCAGAGGTGGCAGAGATCCTATGGCTAATAGCAGAGGTGGCAGAGCAGCGATCCTATGGCTAATAGCAGAGGTGGCAGAGCAGAGATAATATGGCTAACAGCATGGGTGGCAGAGCAGCGATCTTATGGCTAATAGCAGAGGTGGCAGAGCAGAGATCCTATGGATAATAGCAGAGGTGGCAGAGCAGCGATCCTATGGCTAATAGCAGAGGTGGCAGAGCAGAAATCCGATGACGAATAGCAGAGGTGGCAGAGCAGAGATCCTATGACTAATAGCAGAGGTGGCAGAGCAGAGATCCTATGGCTAATAGCAGAGGTGGCAGAGATCCTATGGATAATAGCAGAGGAGGCAGAGCAGAGATCCTATGGCTAATAGCAGAGGTGGCAGAGCAGAGATCCTATGGCTAATAGCAGAGGTGGCAGAGCAGAGATCCTATGGCTAATAGCAGAGGTGGCAGAGCAGCGATCCTATGGCTAATAGCAGAGGAGGCAGAGCAGAGATCCTATGGCTAATAGCAGAGGTGGCAGAGCAGCGATCCTATGGCTAATAGCAGAGGTGGCAGAGCAGCGACCCTATGGCTAATAGCAGAGGTGGCAGAGCAGCGATCCTATGGCTAATAGCAGAGGTGGCATAGCAGCGATCCTATGGGTAATAGCAGAGGTGGTGGAGCAGCGTTACTATGGCTAATAGCAGAGGCGGCAGAGCAGCGATCCTATGGGTAATAGCAGAGGTGGCAGAGCAGAGATCCTATGGCTAATAGCAGATGTGGCAGAGCAGAGATCCTATGGTTGGTATCAGAGGTGGCAGAGCAGCGATCCTATGGCTAATAGCAGAGGTGGCAGAGCAGCGACCCTATGGCTAATAGCAGAGGTGGCAGAGCAGCGATCCTATGGCTAATAGCAGAGGTGGCAGAGCAGCGACCCTATGGATAATAGCAGAGGTGGCAGAGCAGCGATCCTATGGCTAATAGCAGGGGTGGCAGAGCAGCGATCTTATGGCTAATAGCAGAGGTGGCAGAGCAGAGATCCTATGGCTAATAGCAGAGGTGGCAGAGCAGCGATCCTATGGCTAATAGCAGAGGTGGCAGAGCAGCGATCCTATGGCTAATAGAAGAGGAGGCAGAGCAGAGATCCTATGGCTAATAGCAGGGGTGGCAGAGCAGCGATCCTATGGCTAATAGCAGAGGTGGCAGAGATCCTATGGCTAATAGCAGAGGTGGCAAAGATCCTATGGCTAATAGCAGAGGTGGCAAAGCAGCGATCCTATGGCTAATAGCAGAGGTGGCAGAGCAGAGATAATATGGCTAATAGCAGGGGTGGCAGAGCAGCGATCTTATGGCTAATAGCAGAGGTGGCAGAGCAGTGTTACTATGGCTAATAGCAGAGGCGGCAGAGCAGCGATCCTATGACTAATAGCAGAGGTGGTGGAGCAGCGATCCTATGGATAATAGCAGAGGTGGCAGAGCAGCGATCCTATGGCTAATAGCAGAGGTGGCAGAGCAGAGATCCTATGACTAATAGCAGAGGTGGCAGAGCAAAAATCCGATGGCGAATAGCAGAGGTGGCAGAGCAGAGATCCTATGGCTAATAGCAGAGGTGGCAGAGCAGAGATCCTATGGCTAATAGCAAAGGTGGCAGAGCAGAGATCCTATGGCTAATAGCAGAGGTGGCAGAGCAGAGATCCTACGGCTAATAGAGGTGGCAAAGCAGAGATCCTATGGATAATAGCAGAGGTGGCAGAGCAGAGATCCTATGGTTGGTATCAGAGGTGGCAGAGCAGCGACCCTATGGCTAATAGCAGAGGTGGTAGAACAGCGATCCTATGGCTAATAGCAGAGGTGGCAGAGCAGAGATCCTATGGCTAATAGCAGAGGTGGCAGAGCAGCGATCCTATGGCTAATAGCAGAGGTGGCAGAGCAGAGATCCTATGGCTAATAGCAGGGGTGGCAGAGCAGCGATCCTATGGCTAATAGCAGAGGTGGCAGAGCAGCAATCCTATGGGTAATATCAGAGGTGGCAGAGCAGAGATCCTATGGCTAATAGCAGAGGAAGCAGAGCAGAAATCCTATGGCTAATAGCAGAGGTGGCAGAGCAGCGATCCTATGGCTAATAGCAGAGGTAGCAGAGCAGAGATCCTATGGCTAATAGCAGAGGTGGCAGAGCAGAGATCCCATGGCTAATAGCAGAGGTGGCAGAGCAGAGATCCTATGGCTAATAGCAGGGGTGGTAGAACAGCGATCCTATGGCTAATAGCAGAGGTGGCAGAGCAGCGATCCTATGGCTAATAGCAAAGGTGGCAGAGCAGAGATCCCATGGCTAATACCAGAGGTGGCAGAGCAGAGATCCTATGGCTAATAGCAGGGGTGGTAGAACAGCGATCCTGAGGCTAATAGCAGAGGAAGCAGAGCAGAGATCCTATGGCTAATAGCAGAGCTGGCAGAGCAGCAATCCTATGGCTAATAGCAGAGGAAGCAGAGCAGAGATCCTATGGCTAATAGCAGAGGTGGCAGAGCAGAGATCCTATGGCTAATAGCAGAGGTGGCAGAGCAGAGATCCTATGGCTAATAGCAGAGGTGGCAGAGCAGCGATCCTATAGCTAATAGCAGAGCTGGCAGAGCAGCAATCCTATGGCTAATAGCAGAGGCGGCAGAGCAGCGATCCTATGGCTAATCGCAGAGGTGGCAGAGCAGAGATCCTATGGCTAATAGCAGAGGCGGCAGAGCAGCGTTACTATGGCTAATAGCAGAGGCGGCAGAGCAGCGATCCTATGACTAATAGCAGAGGTGGCAGAGATCCTATGACTAATAGCAGAGGTGGCAGAGCAGCGATCCTATGGCTAATAGCAGAGGCGGCAGAGCAGCAATCCTATGACTAATAGCAGAGGTGGCAGAGCAGAGATCCTATGGCTAATAGCAGAGGTGGCAGAGCAGCGACCCTATGGCTAATAGCAGAGGTGGCAGAGCAGCGATCTTATGGCTAATAGCAGAGGTGACAGAGCAGCGATCCTATGGCTAATAGCAGAGGTGGCAGAGCAGAGATCCTATGGCTAATAGCAGAGGTGGCAGAGCAGCGATCCTATGGCTAATAGCAGAGGTGGCAGAGCAGCGATCCTATGGTTGGTATCAGAGGTGGCAGAGCAGCGATCCTATGGCTAATAGCAGAGATGGCAGAGCAGCGATCCTATGGATAATAGCAGAGGTGGCAGAGCAGCGACCCTATGGCTAATAGCAGAGGTGGCAGAGCAGCGATCCTATGGCTAATAGCAGAGGTGGCAGGGGAGAGATCCTATGGCTAATAGCAGAGGTGGCAGAGCAGAGATCCTATGGATAATAGCAGAGGTGGCAGAGCAGAGATCCTATGGATAATAGCAGAGGTGGTAGAGCAGAGATCCTATGGCTAATAGCAGAGGTGGCAGAGCAGAGATTCTATGGCTAATAGCAGAGGTGGCAGAGCAGCGATCCTATGGCTAATAGCAGAGGTGGCAGAGCAGCGATCCTATGGCTAATAGCAGAGGTGGTAGAACAGCGATCCTATGGCTAATAGCAGAGGTGGCAGAGCAGCGATCCTATGGCTAATAGCAGAGGTGGCAGAGCAGAGATCCTATGGCTAATAGCAGAGGTGGCAGAGCAGCGATCCTATGGTTGGTATCAGAGGTGGCAGAGCAGCGACCCTATGGCTAATAGAAGAGGTGGCAGAGCAGCGATCCTATGGCTAATAGCAGGGGTGGCAGAGCAGCGATCCTATGGCTAATAGCAGAGGTGGCAGAGCAGCGATCCTATGGCTAATAGCAGAGGTGGCAGAGCAGAGATCCTATGGCTAATAGCAGAGGTGGCAGAGCAGCGATCCTATGGTTGGTATCAGAGGTGGCAGAGCAGCGACCCTATGGCTAATAGCAGAGGTGGCAGAGCAGCGATCCTATGGCTAATAGCAGAGGTGGCAGAGCAGAGATCCTATGGCTAATAGCAGAGGTGGCAGAGCAGCGATCCTATGGTTGGTATCAGAGGTGGCAGAGCAGCGACCCTATGGCTAATAGAAGAGGTGGCAGAGCAGCGATCCTATGGCTAATAGCAGAGGTGGCAGAGCAGCGATCCTATGGCTAATAGCAGAGGTGGCAGAGCAGCGTTACTATGGCTAATAGCAGAGGTGGCAGAGCAGCGATCCTATGGCTAATAGCAGGGGTGGCAGAGCAGCGATCCTATGGCTAATAGCAGAGGTGGCAGAGCAGCATTACTATGGCTAATAGCAGAGGTGGCAGAGCAGCGATCATATAGCTAATAGCAGAGGTGGCAGAGCAGAGATCCTATGGCTAATAGCAGAGGTGGCAGAGCAGCGATCCTATGGCTAATAGCAGAGGTGGCAGAGCAGCGATCCTATGGCTAATAGCAGAGGTGGCAGAGCAGAGATCCTATGGCTAATAGCAGAGGTGGCAGAACAGCGATCATATAGCTAATAGAAGAGGTGGCAGAGCAGAGATCCTATGGCTAATAGCAGAGGTGGCACAGCAGCGATCCTATGGCTAATAGCAGAGGTGGCAGAGCAGAGATCCTATGGCTAATAGCAGAGGAAGCAGAGCAGCAATCCGATGGCTAATAGCAGAGGTGGCAGAGCAGAAATCCTATGGCTAATAGCAGAGGTGGCAGAGCAGAGATCCTATGGCTAATAGCAGAGGAAGCAGAGCAGCAATCCGATGGCTAATAGCAGAGGTGGCAGAGCAGAAATCCTATGGCTAATAGCAGAGGTGGCAGAGCAGAGATCGTATGGCTAATAGCAGAGGTGGCAGAGCAGCGATCCTATGGCTAATAGCAGAGGTGGCAGAGCAGAGATCCTATGGCTAATAGCAGAGGAAGCAGAGCAGAAATCCTATGGCTAATAGCAGAGGTGGCAGAGCAGCAATCCTATGGCTAATAGCAGAGGTGGCAGAGCAGCAATCCTATGGCTAATAGCAGAGGTAGCAGAGCAGAGATCCTATGGCTAATAGCAGAGGTGGCAGAGAATCTATGGCTAATAGCAGAGGTGGCAGAGCAGAGATCCTATGGCTAATAGCAGAGGTGGCAGAGCAGAGATCCTATGGCTAATAGCAGAGGTGGCAGAGCAGCGATCCTATAACTAATAGCAGAGGTGGCAGAGCAGAGATCCTATGGCTAATAGCAGAGGTGGCAGAGAATCTATGGCTAATAGCAGAGGTGGCAGAGCAGAGATCCTATGGCTAATAGCAGAGGTGGCAGAGCAGCGATCCTATGGCTAATAGCAGAGGAAGCAGAGCAGAGATCCTATGGCTAATAGCAGAGGTGGCAGAGCAGCGTTACTATGGCTAATAGCAGAGGTGGCAGAGCAGCAATCCTATGGCTAATAGCAGAGGTGGCAGAGCAGCAATCCTATGGCTAATAGCAGAGGTGGCAGAGCAGTAATCCTATGGCTAATAGCAGAGGTGGCAGAGCAGCGACCCTATGGCTAATAGCAGAGGTGGCAGAGCAGCGATCCTATGGCTAATAGCAGAGGTGGCAGAGCAGAGATCCTATGGATAATAGCAGAGGAGGCAGAGCAGAGATCCTATGGTTGGTATCAGAGGAAGCAGAGCAGAGATCCTATGGCTAATAGCAGAGGTGGCAGAGCAGCGATCCTATGGCTAATAGCAGAGGAAGCAGAGCAGCCATCCTATGGCTAATAGCAGAGGTGGCAGAGCAGAGATCCTATGGCTAATAGCAGAGGTGGCAGAGAATCTATAGCTAATAGCAGAGGTGGCAGAGCAGAGATCCTATGGCTAATAGCAGAGGTGGCAGAGCAGCGATCCTATGGCTAATAGCAGAGGAAGCAGAGCAGAGATCCTATGGCTAATAGCAGAGGTGGCAGAGCAGAGATCCTATGGCTAATAGCAGAGGAAGCAGAGCAGAGATCCTATGGCTAATAGCAGAGGTGGCAGAGCAGAGATCCTATGGATAATAGCAGAGGTGGCAGAGCAGCAATCTGATGGCTAATAGCAGAGGTGGCAGAGCAGAGATCCTATGGCTAATAGCAGAGGCGGCAGAGCAGCGATCCTATGGCTAATAGCAGAGGTGGCAGAGCAGCGATCCTCTGGCTAATAGCAGGGGTGGCAGAGCAGCGATCCTATGTCTAATAGCAGAGGTGGCAGAGCAGCGTTACTATGGCTAATAGCAGAGGCGGCAGAGCAGCGATCCTATGACTAATAGCAGAGGTGGTGGAGCAGCGATCCTATGGGTAATAGCAGAGGTGGTGGAGCAGCGATCCTATGGGTAATAGCAGAGGTGGCAGAGCAGAGATCCTATGGCTAATAGCAGATGTGGCAGAGCAGAGATCCTATGGTTGGTATCAGAGGTCGCAGAGCAGCGACCCTATGGCTAATAGCAGAGGCGGCAGAGCAGCGATCCTATGGCTAATAGCAGAGGTGGCAGAGCAGCGATCCTATGGCTAATAGCAGAGGTGGCAGAGCAGCGATCCTATGGCTAATAGCAGAGGTGGCAGAGCAGCGATCCTATGGCTAATAGCAGGGGTGGCAGAGCAGCGATCTTATGGCTAATAGCAGAGGTGGCAGAGGTGGCAGAGCAGAGATCCTATGGCTAATAGCAGAGGTGGCAGAGCAGCGATCCTATGGCTAATAGAAGAGGTGGCAGAGCAGAGATCCTATGGCTAACAGCAGAGGTGGCAGAGTAGAGATCCTATGGCTAATAGCAGGGGTGGCAAAGCAGCGATCCTATGGCTAATAGCAGAGGTGGCAGAGCAGCGATCCTATGGCTAATAGCAGGGGTGGCAAAGCAGCGATCCTATGGCTAATAGCAGAGGTGGCAGAGCAGTAATCCTATGGCTAATAGCAGAGGTGGCAGAGATCCTATGGCTAATAGCAGAGGTGGCAGAGATCCTATGGCTAATAGCAGAGGTGGCAGAGCAGCGATACTATGGCTAATAGCAGAGGTGGCAGAGCAGCGATCTTATGGCTAATAGCAGAGGTGGCAGAGCAGAAATCCTATGGATAATAGCAGAGGTGGCAGAGCAGCGATCTTATGGCTAATAGCAGGGGTGGCAGAGCAGCGATCTTATGGCTAATAGCAGAGGTGGCAGAGCAGCGATCCTATGTCTAATAGCAGAGGTGGCAGAGCAGCGATCCTATGGCTAATAGCAGAGGTGGCAGAGCAGCAATCCTATGGCTAATAGCAGAGGTGGCAGAACAGAGATCCTATGGCTAATAGCAGAGGTGGCAGAGCAGAAATCCGATGGCTAATAGCAGAGGTGGCAGAGCAGCGATCCTATGGCTAATAGCAGAGGTGGCTGAGCAGAAATCCAATGGCTAATAGCAGAGGTGGCAGAGCAGAGATCCTATGGCTAATAGCAGAGATGGAAGAGCAGCGATCCTATGGCTAATAGCAGAGGTGGCAGAGCAGCGATCCTATGGCTAATAGCAGAGGTGGCTGAGCAGAAATCCAATGGCTAATAGCAGAGGTGGCAGAGCAGAGATCCTATGGCTAATAGCAGAGGTGGCAGAGCAGAGATCCTATGGCTAATAGCAGAGGTGGCAGAGCAGCGATCCTATGGCTAATAGCAGAGGTGGCAGAGCAGCAATCCTATGGCTAATAGCAGAGGTGGCAGAGCAGAGATCCTATGGCTAATAGCAGAGGTGGCAGAGCAGAAATCCGATGGCTAATAGCAGAGGTGGCAGAGCAGCGATCCTATGGCTAATAGCAGAGGTGGCTGAGCAGAAATCCAATGGCTAATAGCAGAGGTGGCAGAGCAGAGATCCTATGGCTAATAGCAGAGATGGAAGAGCAGCGATCCTATGGCTAATAGCAGAGGTGGCAGAGCAGCGATCCTATGGCTAATAGCAGAGGTGGCTGAGCAGAAATCCAATGGCTAATAGCAGAGGTGGCAGAGCAGAGATCCTATGGCTAATAGCAGAGGTGGCAGAGCAGAGATCCTATGGCTAATAGCAGAGGTGGAAGAGCAGCGATCCTATGGCTAATAGCAGAGGTGGCAGAGCAGCAATCCTATGGCTAATAGCAGAGGTGGCAGAGCAGAGATCCTATGTCTAATAGCAGAGGTGGCAGAGCAACGATCCTATGGCTAATAGCAGAGGTGGCAGAGCAGAGATCCTATGGTTGGTATCAGAGGTGGCAGAGCAGCGACCCTATGGCTAATAGCAGAGGTGGCAGAGCAGCAATCCTATGGCTAATAGCAGAGGTGGCAGAGCAGCCATCCTATGGCTAATAGCAGAGGTGGCAGAGCAGAGATCCTATGGCTAATAGCAGAGGTGGCAGAGCAGAGATCCTATGGCTAATAGCAGAGGTGGCAGAGCAGAGATCCTATGGCTAATAGCAGAGGTGGCAGAGCAGAGATCCTATGGCTAATAGCAGAGGTGGCAGAACAGCGATCCTATGGCTAATAGCAGAGGTGGCAGAGCAGAGATCCTATGGTTGGTATCAGAGGCGGCAGAGCAGCAATCCTATGGCTAATAGCAGAGGTGGCAGAGCAGAGATCCTATGGCTAATAGCAGAGGTGGCAGAACAGCGATCCTATGGCTAATAGCAGAGGTGGCAGAGCAGAGATCCTATGGCTAATAGCAGAGGTGGCAGAGCAGCGATCCTATGGCTAATAGCAGAGGAAGCAGAGCAGCAATCCGATGGCTAATAGCAGAGGTGGCAGAGCAGAAATCCTATGGCTAATAGCAGAGGTGGCAGAGCAGCGATCCTATGGATAATAGCAGAGGTGGCAGAGCAGAGATCCTATGGCTAATAGCAGAGGTGGCAGAGCAGCGACCCTATGGGTAATAGCAGAGGTGGCAGAGCAGCGATCTTATGTCTAATAGTAGAGGTGGCAGAGCAGAGATCCTATGGATAATAGCAGAGGTGGCAGAGCAGAGATCCTATGGCTAATAGCAGGGGTGGTAGAACAGCGATCCTATGGCTAATAGCAGAGGTGGTAGAACAGCGATCCTATGGCTAATAGCAGAGGAAACAGAGCAGAGATCCTATGACTAATAGCAGAGGCGGCAGAGCAGAGATCCTATGGCTAATAGCAGAGGCGGCAGAGCAGAGATCCTATGGCTAATAGCAGAGGTGGCAGAGCAGCGATCCTATGGCTAATAGCAGAGGAAACAGAGCAGAGATCCTATGACTAATAGCAGAGGCGGCAGAGCAGAGATCCTATGGCTAATAGCAGAGGCGGCAGAGCAGAGATCCTATGGCTAATAGCAGAGGTGGCAGAGCAGCGATCCTATGGCTAATAGCAGAGGTGGCAGAGCAGAGATCCTATGGCTAATAGCAGAGGTGGCAGAGCAGCGATCCTATGGGTAATAGCAGAGGTGGCAGAGCAGCGATCTTATGGCTAATAGCAGAGGTTGTGGATCAGAGATCCTATGGCTAATAGCAGAGGTGGCAGAGCAGAGATCCTACGGCTAATAGCAGAGGTGGCAGAGCAGCGATCCTATGGCTAATAGCAGAGGTGGCAGAGCAGAGATCCTATGGCTAATAGCAGAGGTGGCAGAGCAGCGATCCTATGGCTAATAGCAGAGGTGGCAGAGCAGAGATCCTATGGCTAATAGCAGAGGTGGCAGAGCAGCGATCCTATGGCTAATAGCAGAGGTGGCAGAGCAGCGATCCTATGGCTAATAGCAGAGGTGGCAGAGCAGCGATCTTATGGCTAATAGCAGAGGTTGTGGATCAGAGATCCTATGGCTAATAGCAGAGCTGGCAGAGCAGCAATCTTATGGCTAATAGCAGAGGAAGCAGAGCAGCGATCCTATGGCTAATAGCAGAGGTTGTGGATCAGAGATCCTATGGCTAATAGCAGAGCTGGCAGAGCAGCGATCCTATGGCTAATAGCAGAGGTGGCAGAGCAGCGATCCTATGGCTAATAGCAGAGGTGGCAGAGCAGAGATCCCATGGCTAATACCAGAGGTGGCAGAGCAGAGATCCTATGGCTAATAGCAGAGGTGGCAGAGCAGCGATCCTATGGCTAATAGCAGAGGAAACAGAGCAGAGATCCTATGACTAATAGCAGAGGAAGCAGAGCAGAGATCCTATGGCTAATAGCAGAGCTGGCAGAGCAGCAATCCTATGGCTAATAGCAGAGGAAGCAGAGCAGAGATCCTATGGCTAATAGCAGAGGTGGCAAAGCAAAGATCCTATGGCTAACAGCAGAGGTGGCAGAGCAACGATCGTATGGCTAATAGCAGAGGTGGCAGAGCAGAGATCCTATGGCTAATAGCAGAGGAAGCAGAGCAGAGATCCTATGGCTAATAGCAGAGGTGGCAGAGCAGCGATCGTATGGCTAATAGCAGAGGTGGCAGAGCAGAGATCCTATGGCTAATAGCAGAGGAAACAGAGCAGAGATCCTATGGCTAATAGCAGAGGAAGCAGAGCAGAGATCCTATGGCTAATAGCAGAGGTGGCAGAGCAGAGATGCTATGGCTAATAGCAGAGGAAGCAGAGCAGAGATCCTATGGCTAATAGCAGAGGTGGCAGAGCAGCGTTACTATGGCTAATAGCAGAGGTGGCAGAGATCCTATGGCTAATAGCAGAGGTAGCAGAGCAGAGATCCTATGGCTAATAGCAGAGGTGGCAGGGGAGCAATCTTGTGCTGGTAGCAGAGGCAGCAGAGCAGCATACCCTCCTGTACACATTCTTATCCTCCTTCTACTTTAAAATCCTCATCATCCTCCTTCTGTACACATCCTCATCATCCTTCTCCTCCAATACACATCCTCATCATCCTCCTCCTCCAGTACACATCCTCATCATCTTCCTCCTCCTGTACACATCCTTATCATGATCATCCTCCTCCAATACACATCCTCATCATCATCCTCCTCCAATACACATCCTCATCATCATCCTCCTCCTGTACACATCCTTATCATTATCATCCTCCTCTTCCTGTACACATCCTCCTCATCCTCCTTCTGTACACATCTTCATCCTGCCCAAATCATAATCTCACCTGGCTCCTCCTTGTCACATCCTTTCCACCATGTGCCCGCAGTTCGTTATTCTGGGTGGTCACTGTCTGGAGATGGTCCTGAGGGTAACAAAATGCACGGTTAGATCATATCCTACCCCAAGTCTGCCACGTCTAGACATAAACAGGACTTAACTTTTCCAGAAGGATCAGAAGGAGTAAACAATAACAATTGTAACTAACCACTATTGTTCGGTGTGTTAGAGCCTTATCACACGGAGCGATAATCTCCCGAAACAGGCCAATTTGGCTTATCAGCGCTCTGTGTAATAGACAATCATCAGCTGATGTAATTGTAGTGTCCCGGTACAGGTGGTCCACTAAGTTTTATACCACCTGAGTCAAGTGCCTCTGTCAGGTATCACACTAAAGGGGATGCAATATGTATTTTCCCCACTAGGTGTCACTGTCTTATTTTGTATCTGTTGTCTAAAGCAGTGATTTCCAACCTTTTTTGAGCCTGCGGCACACTTTTTATACTTAAAAAATCCCGGGGCACACCACCAACCAAAATGGCACAAAATGACACTAAAACAGTAGATATTATACATATAGTTAATATTATAGATTCTAAATGTATTTATACTCACTCAGTGTGAAACCTGGGCCTGTTTTCTTCTCCCCCCTGTGCTTCTCCCCTGTGCTTCTCTCCCCCCTTCTTCACTCCTGTGCTTCTCTCCACCGTACTTCTCCCCCCTACTTCACTCCTGTGCTTCTCTCCTGTGCTTCTCTCCACCATACTTCTCCCCCCTGCTTCTCTCCTGTGCTTCTCTCCACTGTACTTCTCCCCCCTACTTCTCTCCTGTGCTTCTCTCCTGTGCTTCTCTCCTGTGCTTCTCTCCACCGTACTTCTCCCCCCTGCTTCTCTCCTGTGCTTCTCTCCCCCCTGCTTCTCTCCTGTGCTTCTCTCCACCGTACTTCTCCCCCCTGCTTCTCTCCTGTGCTTCTCTCCACCGTACTTCTCCCCTCTACTTCTCTCCTGTGCTTCTCTCCTGTGCTTCTCTCCACCATACTTCTCCCCCCTGCTTCTCTCCTGTGCTTCTCTCCCCCATGCTTCTCTCCTGTGCTTCTCTCCCCCATGCTTCTCTCCACAATACTTCTCCCCCCTGCTTCTCTCCTGTGCTTCTCTCCCCCATGCTTTTGTCCTGTGCTTCTCTCCCCCATGCTTCTCCCCCCTGCTCCTCTCCTGTGCTTCTCTCCCCCCTGCTTCTCTCCTGTGCTTCTCTCCCCCCTGCTTCTCTCCTGTGCTTCTCTCCCCCATGCTTCTCTCCCCCATGCTTCTCTCCTCCCTACTTCTCTCCTGTGCTTCTCTCCACCATGCTTCTCCCCCCTGCTTCTCTCCCCCATGCTTCTCTCCTGTGCTTCTCTCCCCCATGCTTCTCTCCTGTGCTTCTCTCCCCCCTGCTTCTCTCCTGTGCTTCTCTCCCCCCTACATCTCTCTTGAGCTTCTCTCCAGTGCTTCTCTCCACCATACTTCTCCCCCCTGCTTCTCTCCTGTGCTTCTCTCCCCCATGCTTCTCTCCTGTGCTTCTCTCCCCCATGCTTCTCTCCACCATACTTCTCCCCCCTGCTTCTCTCCTGTGCTTCTCTCCTGTGCTTCTCTCCACCATACGTCTCCCCCCCGCTTCTCTCCTGTGCTTCTCTCCTGTGCTTCTCTCCACCATACGTCTCCCCCCTGCTTCTCTCCTGTGCTTCTCTCCACCATACTTCTCTCCTGTGCTTCTCTCCCCCATGCTTCTCTCCACCATACTTCTCTCCTGTGCTTCTCTCCCCCATGCTTCTCTCCTGTTCTTCTCTCCACCATACTTCTCCCCCCGGCTTCTCTCCTGTGCTTCTCTCCACCATACTTCTCTCCTGTGCTTCTCTCCCCCATGCTTCTCTCCACCATACTTCTCTCCTGTGCTTCTCTCCCCCATGCTTCTCTCTAGTGCTTCTCTCCACCATACTTCTCCCCCCGGCTTCTCTCCTGTGCTTCTCTCCACCATACTTCTCTCCTGTGCTTCTCTCCACCATACTTCTCTCCTGTGCTTCTCTCCACCATACTTCTCCCCCCTGCTTCTCTCCTGTGCTTCTCTCCTGTGCTTCTCTCCCCCATGCTTCTCTCCTGTGCTTCTCTCCCCCATGCTTCTCTCCTGTGCTACCCTCCACCAAACTTCTCTTCCCCCTGCTTCTCTCCGCTGTTTCTCTCCCCCA
Source organism: Dendropsophus ebraccatus (assembly GCF_027789765.1). Classification (NCBI taxonomy): domain Eukaryota; kingdom Metazoa; phylum Chordata; class Amphibia; order Anura; family Hylidae; genus Dendropsophus; species Dendropsophus ebraccatus. The sequence goes on from NC_091455.1 coordinate 282,591, forward strand.
TCCCCAGGTTTCTCTCCCCCCCTTCCTCCTCACCTCCTCCGAGATGGTCGCCACTGCTGTCCGCCTCACCTACTGGCCGCCTGTAGGGCCCGGACGTGCTCCTCCAATCAGCGGAGACCGGGAGCATGGTGCGCATCACGCAACCGCCCACATTATAATCCCCCACTGATCGCTGCGCATTGCCAGGGAACAAAACACAGGGGCACCATAGTTTGGGGAACTTTCCCCGCGGCACACCTGACCATGTGTCGCGGCACACTGGTTGAAAATCACTGGTCTAAAGCACAGCTGAAGGAAAACCATGGGTTAACTGTTTTATGTCACATGTTGCCTTTTCTCCTATCACAGGTGCAGGTGCTTTCCCCTCACTTTTCTACCAGTTACACTACTTCTCTCTCCTCTTTCGTACAACCCCACCAATCACAGGGAAGGTTAGTCATGCCCCTATAAAAGGGAGGTCAGTTCCTGGTGGGAGGTCTTCAGTTTTTAGTCTATGAGAAAGAGACACAGAGAGTAACCCAAGCAGTGCTAAACCCTCAGGAGGGCTAGGCAGATCCCCGCCTGGGGCCGCTCTACTATATTCTCAGGGCAGTAACCACTCTTCTGTCTACTAGGCTCCTAATGCTGATTATTATCTTATGTTTAACACATTGGGGGACATGTATCATCCGGCGTACGGATGATTTTGGCGGAAAGTGCAGATTTGCGCATTATTTTATTCGCAAATGGCTGATTTGCGAATAAAATATTCGCAAATCATCACTTTCCGCCGAGTACGCCAGGGGGCGGGGAGGGTGTGTGAAGGGGGCGGAACGGAGGGCGCGGACTCAGAGTCCGCGCGATTCACCATCCGTTCCGCCAAAAGATACGGCGAAAACCTACTCTAGTCCTCAGCTGGCTTAGGTTTTCGGCTGTGCGCACCGGAGCGCATGGGATTTATCTAGAGGCAGTCCGCCTCTACATAAATCCCCGTAGCGCCGGAGATGCGGGGACATTTTTAAGTCCGGTGTAACACATGTCCCCCATTGTGTTAAATTAGCTATACTATTCAGGGTGGTTAGAGCACCATCTACTGGCTGTATTTAGTATTTACTAGATCAGTCTTAACCTCTTAAGGACATATGACGTACCGGTACGTCATATGTCCGCACTTGCACTTCAAAGCGGGGCCGCGCGGCGGCCCCGCTTTGAAGTGCCGCGATCCCGGGTGCCGCGTGTAGCCCGGGACCGCCGCTATTAGCGGGCACGGTCTGATCGCCGTGCCCGCTAATTAGCTAATCGGAGGCAGCTGTCAAAGTTGACAGCTGCCTCCGATTACCGGAGGCAACGTTTCCCTGGTGTCTAGTGGGGGAGATCGCTCCTCCGGGACCTTGTCCCGGAGGAGCGATCTCCGTTACTGATGCCGGCCGGGGACGCGTCCACAGGGGCGCCGCAATCATGAGGCGACCTGAATCGTCTGCCTCAGGCGGCGCCACTAGCTGTCACCATGGGGGCGGCATTCAGTGGCAGATTATAATATGAGCGGTTCGGCGGCCGCCCACATTATAATCCGCCACTGACTGTACCATGTACTGGAGCCCCCCCGCCCCCGGGCAGTATTTGTAATTAGATGCTGTGAACGGGGGAGACTGTATTCATAAGCGCCGCGGTGTAATGATGCAGCCGCGCGGTGCTGTTACTACAGCGCGGCGCTTATGAATACAGTCCCCCCCGCTCCCAGCATCTCATTACAGATACTGCCCGGGGGCGGGGGGGCTCCAGTACATGCATTCCACGTCCGTGATCCGTCAGGATCACGGAACGTGGGAATGCAGCCTTTAGTCCCCCGGGTGATGCGCGGCTGCCGGAGGTGTCCATCCTGTCCCCGGCAGCGCGCGCATCAGAGAGCTCCCCGTGCGCCGGAAGTCACAGCCGCAGGCGCATGGGGAGATCTGTGATGCGCGCGCTGCCGGGGACAGGACGGGACACCCCGGGCAGCCGCACATCAGCCGGGACCAGACCAGAGAGGCTCGACGGGGGAACGGAGGGCAGGTGAGTTGTGTGCTGTTTTTTGTTTTATCTGCTGTGCAGGGGGGGGGGGGGGGGGGGGGAGAGGGGGACCATCTATAAGGGGAAACCATCTATAAGGGAGGGGGAGAGGGAAGAGGGGGACTATCTATAGGGGGGAGAAGGGGACCATCTATAAGGAAGGGGGGAAAGAGGGGGACCATCTATAAGGGAGGGGGGAAAGAGGGGGACCATCTATAAGGGAGGGGGGAAAGAGGGGGACCATCTATAAGGGGAAACCATCTATAAGGGAGGGGGAGAGGGAAGAGGGGGACTATCTATAGGGGGGAGAAGGGGACCATCTATAAGGGAGGGGGGAAAGAGGGGGACCATCTATAAGGGGGGGGACGATCTATAAGGGAGGGGGAGAGGGAAGAGGGGGACTATCTATAGGGGGGGGAAGGGGACCATCTATAAGGGAGGGGGGAAAGAGGGGGACCATCTATAAGGGAGGGGGACGATCTATAAGGGGGGGGGACCATCTATAAGGGAGAGGGAAGAGGGGGACCATCTATAAGGGAGGGGGGAAAGAGGGGGACCATCTATAAGGGGGGGGCCATCTATAAGGGAGGGGGGAAAGAGGGGGACCATCTATAAGGGGGGGCCATCTATAAGGGGGGGGGGCCATCTATAAGGGAGGGGGAGAGGGAAGAGGGGGACTATCTATAGGGGGGGGAAGGGGACCATCTATAAGGGAGGGGGGAAAGAGGGGGACCATCTATAAGGGAGGGGGAGAGGGAAGAGGGGGACTATCTATAGGGGGGGGAAGGGGACCATCTATAAGGGAGGGGGGAAAGAGGGGGACCATCTATAAGGGAGGGGGGAAAGAGGGGGACCATCTATAAGGGAGGGGGACGATCTATAAGGGGGGGGGACCATCTATAAGGGAGGGGGAGAGGGAAGAGGGGGACCATCTATAGGGGGGGGGGAAGGGGACCATCTATAAGGGAGGGGGGAAAGAGGGGGACCATCTATAAGGGAGGGGGGAAAGAGGGGGACCATCTATAAGGGGGGGCCATCTATAAGGGAGGGGGGAAAGAGGGTGACCATCTATAAGGGGGGGGGAGAGGGAAGAGGGGGACCATCTATAAGGGAGGGGGGAGAGGGGGACCATGTATAAGGGGGGGAGGGGGACCATATATAAGGGGGGGAAGAGGGGGACCATCTATAAGGGGGGAAGAGGGGGACCATCTCCTAAAAGATTAGCACCCTCCTCTCCTGACATCCTCTGTGCTGCTGGGACCTCTCCTATAGGATTAGCACCCTCATCTCCTGACATCCTCTGTGCTGCTGGGACCTCTCCTATAGGATTAGCCCCCTCCTCTCCTGACCTCCTCTGTGCTGCTGGGACCTCTCCTATAAAGTCAGCCCCCTCCTCTCCTGACATCCTCTGTGCAGCAAGGGACCAAACATTATGTTTATTGGGGACAGCAGTGGGGGGGGCAGTAGTGGATTATAATGTGGGCGGATTGACGGGGGGGGGGGGGCGTCATTCTATAGTTCGCCTCGGGCAGCAGAGAGGCTAGAATCACCCCTGCGCGTCCAAGATGGCGCCGTCCTCGGCTCGGCACTCGTTCGTTTTCGGCTGCAGCAGCCGAAAGCAAACGAGTGCCGATCTCATGGATCTCTGCAGCATATCTATGCTGCAGAGATCTCAATGCGAGATCCAAGTGTATATACTAGAAGTCCCCCAGGGGGAATAACCCTAACCCCAGGGGGAATAACCCTAACCCCAGGGGGGGAATAACCCTAACCCCAGGGGGGGAAATAACCCTAACCCCAGGGGGGAATAACCCTAACCCCAGGGGGGAATAACCCTAACCCTAGGGGTGGAATAACCCTAACCCCAGGGGGAATAACCCTAACCCCAGGGGGAATAACCCTAACCCCAGGGGGAATAACCCTAACCCCAGGGGGGGAATAACCCTAACCCCAGGGGGGGAATAACCCTAACCCCAGGGGGGAATAACCCTAACCCTAGGGGTGGAATAACCCTAACCCCAGGGGGGGAATAACCCTAACCCCAGGGGGGGAATAACCCTAACCCCTAGGGGGGGAATAACCCTAACCCCAGGGGGGGAATAACCCTAACCCCAGGGGGGGAATAACCCTAACCCCAGGGGGGAATAACCCTAACCCCAGGGGGGGAATAACCCTAACCCCAGGGGAGAATAACCCTAACCCCTAGTGGGGGAATAACCCTAACCCCAGGGGGGCTTCTAGTATATGTGTAAAAAAATAAAATAAAGTGTTGTTAATAGTAAAAAGCCCCCTCCCCTAATAAAGTCTGAATCACCCCCCTTTTCCCAGGTTTTAAATAAAAGTAAACAAATAAATAAATAAATAAATAAACATGTTTGCTATCGCCGCGTGCGTAATCGCCCGAACTATTAATTAATCACATTCCTGATCTCGCACGGTAAACGGCGTCAGCGCAAAAAAATCCCAAAGTGCAAAATTGCGCATTTTTGGTCGCATCAAATCCAGAAAAAATGTAATAAAAAGCGATCAAAAAAACGTATATGCGCAATCAAGGTACCGATAGAAAGATCACATCATGGCGCAAAAAATGACACCTCGCACAGCCCCATAGACCAAAGGATAAAAGCGCTATAAGCCGGGAATGGAGCGATTTTAAGGAACGTATATTGGTTAACAACGGTTTGAATTTTTTACAGGCCATCAGATACAATATAAGTTATACATGTTATATATCGCTGTAATCATAACGACTTGAGGAACATGTATAACAAGTCAGTTTTACCCCAGGGCGAATGGCGTAAAAACACATTTCCCCCAAATAAACAAAATGCGTTTTTTTTTTTCAATTTCACCACACTTTGAATTTTTTCTGGTTTTGCAGTGTACTTTATGCAAAAATTCAGCCTGTAATTGGGAAGTACAATTAGTGACGCAAAAAATAAGGGGTCATGTGGGTTTCTAGGTGGAAAAATGCAAGTGCTATGTATGTATGTATGGCCTTATATACACAAGGAGGAAAAACCGAAAACGTAAAAACGAAAATGGGCCTCGTCCTTAACCCTTTAAGGACATGGCCCATTTTCGTTTTTACGTTTTCGGTTTTTCCTCCTTGTGTATATAAGGCCATACATACATACATACATAGCACTTGCATTTTTCCACCTAGAAACCCCCATGACCCCTTATTTTTTGCGTCACTAATTGTACTTCCCAATGACGGCTGAATTTTTGCATAAAGGACACTGCAAAACCAGAAAAAAATTCAAAGTGTGGTGAAATTGAAAAAAAAAACGCATTTCTTTTATTTGGGGGAAATGTGTTTTTACGCCATTCGCCCTGGGGTAAAACTGACTTGTTATGCATGTTCCTCAAGTCGTTACGATTACAGCGATATATAACATGTATAACTTATATTGTATCTGATGGCCTGTAAAAAATTCAAACCGTTGTTACCAAATATACGTTCCTTAAAATCTCTCCATTCCCGGCTTATAGCGCTTTTATCCTTTGGTCTATGGGGCTGTGCGAGGTGTCATTTTTTGCGCCATGATGTGATCTTTCTATCGGTACCTTGATTGCCCATATACGTCTTTTTGATCGCTTTTTATTACATTTTTTCTGGATTTGATGCGACCAAAAATGCGCAATTTTGCACTTTGGGATTTTTTTGCGCTGACGCCGTTTACCGTACGAGATCAGGAATGTGATTAATTAATAGTTTGGGCGATTACGCACGCGGCGATACCAAACATGTTTATTTATTTATTTATTTGTTTACTTTTATTTAAAACCTGGGAAAAGGGGGGTGATTCAGACTTTTATTAGGGGAGGGGGCTTTTTACTATTAACAACACTTTATTTTTATTTTTTTACACATATACTAGAAGCCCCCTGGGGTTAGGGTTATTCCCCCCTGGGGTTAGGGTTATTCCCCCTGGGGTTAGGGTTATTCCCCTCTGGGGTTAGGGTTATTCCCCCCTGGGGTTAGGGTTATTCCCCCTGGGGTTAGGGTTATTCCCCTCTGGGGTTAGGGTTATTCCCCCCCTGGGGTTAGGGTTATTCCCCCCCTGGGGTTAGGGTTATTCCCCCCCTGGGGTTAGGGTTATTCCCCCCCTGGGGTTAGGGTTATTCCCCCCCTGGGGTTAGGGTTATTCCCCCCTGGGGTTAGGGTTATTCCCCCCTGGGGTTAGGGTTATTCCCCCCTGGGGTTAGGGTTATTTCCCCCTGGGGTTAGGGTTATTCCCCCCCTGGGGTTAGGGTTATTTCCCCCTGGGGTTAGGGTTATTCCCCCCCTGGGGTTAGGGTTATTCCCCCCCTGGGGTTAGGGTTATTCCCCCCCTGGGGTTAGGGTTATTCCCCCCCTGGGGTTAGGGTTATTCCCCCCTGGGGTTAGGGTTATTCCCCCTGGGGTTAGGGTTATTCCCCCCCCTGGGGTTAGAGTTATTCCCCCCTGGGGTTAGAGAGATTCCCCCCCTGGGGTTAGAGAGATTCCCCCCTGGGGTTAGGGTTATTCCCCCTGGGGTTAGGGTTATTCCCCCCTGGGGTTAGGGTTATTCCCCCCTGGGGTTAGGGTTATTCCCCCCTGGGGTTAGGGTTATTCCCCCCCTGGGGTTAGGGTTATTCCCCCCCCGGGGTTAGGGTTATTCCCCCCTGGGGGACTTCTAGTATATACACTTGGATCTCTCATTGAGATCTCTGCAGCATAGATATGCTGCAGAGATCCATGAGATCGGCACTCGTTTGCTTTCGGCTGCTGCAGCCGAAAACGAACGAGTGCCGAGCCGAGGACGGCGCCATCTTGGACGCATCCCCGGCCGGCATCAGTAACGGAGATCGCTCCTCCGGGACAAGGTCCCGGAGGAGCGATCTCCCCCACTAGACACCAGGGAAACGTTGCCTCCGGTAATCGGAGGCAGCTGTCAACTTTGACAGCTGCCTCCGATTAGCTAATTAGCGGGCACGGCGATCAGACCGTGCCCGCTAATAGCAGCGGTCCCGGGCTACTCGCGGCACCCGGGATCGCGGCACTTCAAAGCGGGGCCGCCGCGCGGCCCCGCTTTGAAGTGCAAGTGAGGACATATGACGTACCGGTACGTCATATGTCCTTAAGAGGTTAAAGGGTTAAAGTGTCACTGTCGTGAAATTTTTTTTTTGCAGAAATTAATAGTCCAGGCGATTTTAAGAAACTTTGTCATTGGGTTTATTAGCCGAAAAATGCATTTTTATCATGAAAAAGCAGTTTGAAGCTCTCCCCCCTGTCTTCATTGTTCTCCTATGGAGAGAGCTAAAGAAAAGACCAAAACATGACAACAAAGAGTTAATCTACAAATCCCTCACGGGATATCTCTTCTGACCATCACCAGTGACCTGTCTGAGCTCAGATTACAGCTGTCACCTGTTATCTGCTTGCTGCTGTCGGCTAACTCCCTCCTTCCTCCTCCCCCCTCCCCTCTCCATAGAGCAGACAGGGGACGACTCCTGCAACAAGTCACAATTTTCAGATTTTTCAGAGTGGATGAAAAAGAGGAAGGAGGGGGGACCTGGGAAAAGGCTTCTTACATGCAGATAATGGCAGATTTGGCTAATAAACCCAATTACAAGGTTTCTTAAAATCGCCTGGACTATTGATTTCTGCAAAAAAAAAAAAAAAAAAAATACGACAGTGACTCTTTAAAGTCTCCCTGTCATTATAACTTTCAAAATCTAAATGCAAAATGAAAAAGAATAAGGAATATGGATCGATTTTAATGAGTTTGAAATAAAGTCAAGTTTTTTATGGTGAGTGCCCTCCTATTATTCTTTTTCATTTTGCATCACGATTGTATCTAATGCTATATGGAGGAGCACCCGGCAAGTCAACGGTGAGGAGTAAGAATAGGACTGTTTTCATACATGCGATAGTGCCGATCACTTTGTCTATACCGAGGTTTCAAAATCTAAATCAAAAGTAGATGTGAAATAAAGCAAGTTTGCGATTTACATTCATTATTTGTTTTTCTTTTTTTAGTTATCATGGAAAACAGGAGACAGTCAAAAAACAGGAAGTTCTGTGTGTCTGAGCGCTCACAGAGAGAAGGCCGTCATGTGACTGATGGACACATTGACCCATGACTCTCTGTCCTGGATGGAATTCCTGTGTTTAGTCGGTTTTTTTCATCCAACACAAGTCAGAAAATCTGCCTTCAGGAGACTGGATATGGATACAGTAAGTATAGCTGGTATATAGCAGCCTTCAGGAGACTGGACCTGGATACAGTAAGTATAGCTGTTATATAGCTGCCTTCAGGAGACTGGACCTGGATACAGTAAGTATAGCTGTTATATAGCAGCCTTCAGGAGACTGGACCTGGATACAGTAAGTATAGCTGGTATATAGCTGCCTTCAGGAGACTGGACCTGGATACAGTAAGTATAGCTAGTATATAGCAGCCATCAGGAGACTGGACCTGGATACAGTAAGTATAGCTGGTATATAGCTGCCTTTAGGAGACTGGAGCTGGTTACAGTAAGTATAGCTGGTATATAGCTGCCTTCAGGAGACTGGACCTGGATACAGTAAGTATAGCTGTTATATAGCTGCCTTCAGGAGACTGGACCTGGATACAGTAAGTATAGCTAGTATATAGCAGCCATCAGGAGACCGGACCTGGATACAGTAAGTATAGCTGGTATATAGCTGCCATCAGGAGACTGGACCTGGATACAGTAAGTATAGCTGTTATATAGCAGCCATCAGGAGACTGGACCTGGATACAGTAAGTATAGCTGGTATATAGCTGCCATCAGGAGACTGGACCTGGATACAGTAAGTATAGCTGTTATATAGCTGCCTGCAGGAGACTGGACCTGGATACAGTAAGTATAGCTGGTATATAGCAGCCATCAGGAGTCTGGACCTGGATACAGTAAGTATAGCTGGTATATAGCTGCCTTCAGGAGACGGGACCTGGATACAGTAAGTATAGCTGTTATATAGCAGCCTTCAGGAGACTGGACCTGGATACAGTAAGTATAGCTGTTATATAGCTGCCTTTAGGAGACTGGACCTGGATACAGTAAGTATAGCTGTTATATAGCAGCCTTCAGGAGACTGGACCTGGATACAGTAAGTATAGCTGTTATATACCTGCCTTCAGGAGACTGGGCCTGGATACAGTAAGTATAGCTGTTATATAGCTGCCTTTAGGAGACTGGACCTGGATACAGTAAGTATAGCTGTTATATAGCTGCCTTCAGGAGACTGGACCTGGATACAGTAAGTATAGCTGTTATATAGCAGCCTTCAGGAGACTGGACCTGGATACAGTAAGTATAGCTGGTATATAGCTGCCTTCAGGAGACTGGACCTGGATACAGTAAGTATAGCTGTTATATAGCTGCCTTCAGAAGACTGGACCTGGATACAGTAAGTATAGCTGTTATATAGCTGCCTTCAGGAGACCGGACCTGGATACAGTAAGTATAGCTGTTATATAGCTGCCTTCAGGAGACTGGGCCTGGATACAGTAAGTATAGCTGTTATATAGCTGCCTTCAGGAGACCGGACCTGGATACAGTAAGTATAGCTGGTATATAGCTGCCATCAGGAGACTGGACCTGGATACAGTAAGTATAGCTGTTATATAGCTGCCTGCAGGAGACTGGACCTGGATACAGTAAGTATAGCTGGTATATAGCAGCCATCAGGAGTCTGGACCTGGATACAGTAAGTATAGCTGGTATATAGCAGCCATCAGGAGACTGGACCTGGATACAGTAAGTATAGCTGGTATATAGCAGCCATCAGGAGACTGGACCTGGATACAGTAAGTATAGCTGTTATATAGCTGCCTTCAGGAGACCGGACCTGGATACAGTAAGTATAGCTGTTATATAGCAGTCAGGAGACTGGACCTGGATACAGTAAGTATAGCTGGTATATAGCAGCCATCAGGAGACTGGACCTGGATACAGTAAGTATAGCTGGTATATAGCAGCCATCAGGAGACCGGACCTGGATATGGATACAGTAAGTATAGCTGGTATATAGCAGTCAGGAGACTGGACCTGGATACAGTAAGTATAGCTGTTATATAGCTGCCTTCAGGAGACTGGACCTGGATACAGTAAGTATAGCTGTTATATAGCAGCCTTCAGGAGACTGGACCTGGATACAGTAAGTATAGCTGTTATATAGCTGCCTTTAGGAGACTGGAGCTGGTTACAGTAAGTATAGCTGGTATATAGCTGCCTTCAGGAGACTGGACCTGTATACAGTAAGTATAGCTGCCTTCAGGAGACTGGACCTGGATACAGTAAGTATAGCTGTTATATAGCAGCCATCAGGAGACTGGACCTGGATACAGTAAGTATAGCTGTTATATAGCTGCCTTCAGGAGACTGGACCTGGATACAGTAAGTATAGCTGTTATATAGCTGCCTTTAGGAGACTGGAGCTGGTTACAGTAAGTATAGCTGGTATATAGCTGCCTTCAGGAGACTGGACCTGGATACAGTAAGTATAGCTGTTATATAGCAGCCTTCAGGAGACTGTACCTGGATACAGTAAGTATAGCTGTTATATAGCTGCCTTCAGGAGACTGCACCTGGATACAGTAAGTATAGCTGGTATATAGCTGCCTTCAGGAGACCGGACCTGGATACAGTAAGTATAGCTGGTATATAGCAGTCAGGAGACTGGACCTGGATACAGTAAGTATAGCTGGTATATAGCTGCCTTCAGGAGACTGGACCTGGATACAGTAAGTATAGCTGTTATATAGCAGCCATCAGGAGACTGGACCTGGATACAGTAAGTATAGCTGGTATATAGCAGCCATCAGGAGACCGGACCTGGATATGGATACAGTAAGTATAGCTGGTATATAGCAGTCAGGAGACTGGACCTGGATACAGTAAGTATAGCTGTTATATAGCTGCCTTCAGGAGACTGGACCTGGATACAGTAAGTATAGCTGTTATATAGCAGCCTTCAGGAGACTGGACCTGGATACAGTAAGTATAGCTGTTATATAGCTGCCTTTAGGAGACTGGAGCTGGTTACAGTAAGTATAGCTGGTATATAGCAGCCATCAGGAGACCGGACCTGGATACAGTAAGTATAGCTGTTATATAGCAGCCATCAGGAGACCGGACCTGGATACAGTAAGTATAGCTGTTATATAGCAGCCATCAGGAGACTGGACCTGGATACAGTAAGTATATCTGTTATATAGCAGCCATCAGGAGACCGGACCTGGATACAGTAAGTATAGCTGGTATATAGCAGCCATCAGGAGACCGGACCTGGATACAGTAAGTATAGCTGGTATATAGCAGTCAGGAGACTGGACCTGGATACAGTAAGTATAGCTGGTATATAGCAGTTAGGAGACTGGACTTGGATACAGTAAGTATAGCTGGTATATAGCAGTAAGCAGACTGGACCTGGATACAGTAAGTATAGCTGGTATATAGCAGTCAGGAGACTGGACCTGGATACAGTAAGTACAGCTGTTATATAGCAGCCTTCAGGAGACTGGACCTGGATACAGTAAGTATAGCTGGTATATAGCAGCCATCAGGAGACCGGACCTGGATATGGATACAGTAAGTATAGCTGGTATATAGCAGTCAGGAGACTGGACCTGGATACAGTAAGTATAGCTGTTATATAGCTGCCTTCAGGAGACTGGACCTGGATACAGTAAGTATAGCTGTTATATAGCTGCCTTTAGGAGACTGGAGCTGGTTACAGTAAGTATAGCTGGTATATAGCAGTCAGGAGACTGGACCTGGATACAGTAAGTATAGCTGGTATATAGCTGCCTTCAGGAGACTGGACCTGGATACAGTAAGTATAGCTGTTATATAGCAGCCATCAGGAGACTGGACCTGGATACAGTAAGTATAGCTGTTATATAGCTGCCTTTAGGAGACTGGAGCTGGTTACAGTAAGTATAGCTGGTATATAGCTGCCTTCAGGAGACTGGACCTGGATACAGTAAGTATAGCTGTTATATAGCAGCCTTCAGGAGACTGGACCTGGATACAGTAAGTATAGCTGTTATATAGCTGCCTTCAGGAGACTGGACCTGGATACAGTAAGTATAGCTGTTATATAGCGGCCTTCAGGAGACTGGACCTGGATACAGTAAGTATAGCTGTTATATAGCAGCCATCAGGAGACTGCACCTGGATACAGTAAGTGTAGCTGGTATATAGCAGCCTTCAGGAGACTGGACCTGGATACAGTAAGTATAGCTGGTATATAGCTGCCTTCAGGAGACTGGACCTGGATACAGTAAGTATAGCTGTTATATAGCTGCCTTCAGGAGACTGGACCTGGATACAGTAAGTATAGCTGGTATATAGCTGCCTTCAGGCGACTGTACCTGGATACAGTAAGTATAGCTGTTATATAGCTGCCTTCAGGAGACTGGACCTGGATATAGTAAGTATAGCTGTTATATAGCTGCCTTCAGGAGACTGGACCTGGATACAGTAAGTATAGCTGGTATATAGCTGCCTTCAGGAGACTGTACCTGGATACATTAAGTATAGCTGTTATATAGCTGCCTTCAGGAGACTGGACCTGGATACAGTAAGTATAGCTGGTATATAGCTGCCTTCAGGAGACTGTACCTGGATACAGTAAGTATAGCTGGTATATAGCTGCCTTCAGGAGACCGGACCTGGATACAGTAAGTATAGCTGGTATATAGCAGTCAGGAGACTGGACCTGGATACAGTAAGTATAGCTGGTATATAGCTGCCTTCAGGAGACTGGACCTGGATACAGTAAGTATAGCTGTTATATAGCAGCCATCAGGAGACTGGACCTGGATACAGTAAGTATAGCTGTTATATAGCTGCCTTTAGGAGACTGGAGCTGGTTACAGTAAGTATAGCTGGTATATAGCTGCCTTCAGGAGACTGGACCTGGATACAGTAAGTATAGCTGTTATATAGCTGCCTTCAGGAGACTGGACCTGGATACAGTAAGTATAGCTGTTATATAGCTGCCTTCAGGAGACTGGACCTGGATAAAGTAAGTATAGCTGTTATATAGCAGCCATCAGGAGACTGCACCTGGATACAGTAAGTATAGCTGGTATATAGCAGCCTTCAGGAGACTGTACCTGGATACAGTAAGTATAGCTGTTATATAGCTGCCTTCAGGAGACTGCACCTGGATACAGTAAGTATAGCTGGTATATAGCTGCCTTCAGGAGACCGGACCTGGATACAGTAAGTATAGCTGGTATATAGCAGTCAGGAGACTGGACCTGGATACAGTAAGTATAGCTGGTATATAGCTGCCTTCAGGAGACTGGACCTGGATACAGTAAGTATAGCTGTTATATAGCAGCCATCAGGAGACTGGACCTGGATACAGTAAGTATAGCTGGTATATAGCAGCCATCAGGAGACCGGACCTGGATATGGATACAGTAAGTATAGCTGGTATATAGCAGTCAGGAGACTGGACCTGGATACAGTAAGTATAGCTGTTATATAGCTGCCTTCAGGAGACTGGACCTGGATACAGTAAGTATAGCTGTTATATAGCAGCCTTCAGGAGACTGGACCTGGATACAGTAAGTATAGCTGTTATATAGCTGCCTTTAGGAGACTGGAGCTGGTTACAGTAAGTATAGCTGGTATATAGCAGCCATCAGGAGACCGGACCTGGATACAGTAAGTATAGCTGTTATATAGCAGCCATCAGGAGACCGGACCTGGATACAGTAAGTATAGCTGTTATATAGCAGCCATCAGGAGACCGGACCTGGATACAGTAAGTATAGCTGGTATATAGCAGCCATCAGGAGACCGGACCTGGATACAGTAAGTATAGCTGGTATATAGCAGTCAGGAGACTGGACCTGGATACAGTAAGTATAGCTGGTATATAGCAGTCAGGAGACTGGACTTGGATACAGTAAGTATAGCTGGTATATAGCAGTAAGCAGACTGGACCTGGATACAGTAAGTATAGCTGGTATATAGCAGTCAGGAGACTGGACCTGGATACAGTAAGTACAGCTGTTATATAGCAGCCTTCAGGAGACTGGACCTGGATACAGTAAGTATAGCTGGTATATAGCAGCCATCAGGAGACCGGACCTGGATATGGATACAGTAAGTATAGCTGGTATATAGCAGTCAGGAGACTGGACCTGGATACAGTAAGTATAGCTGTTATATAGCTGCCTTCAGGAGACTGGACCTGGATACAGTAAGTATAGCTGTTATATAGCAGCCTTCAGGAGACTGGACCTGGATACAGTAAGTATAGCTGTTATATAGCTGCCTTTAGGAGACTGGAGCTGGTTACAGTAAGTATAGCTGGTATATAGCTGCCTTCAGGAGACCGGACCTGGATACAGTAAGTATAGCTGGTATATAGCAGTCAGGAGACTGGACCTGGATACAGTAAGTATAGCTGGTATATAGCTGCCTTCAGGAGACTGGACCTGGATACAGTAAGTATAGCTGTTATATAGCAGCCATCAGGAGACTGGACCTGGATACAGTAAGTATAGCTGTTATATAGCTGCCTTTAGGAGACTGGAGCTGGTTACAGTAAGTATAGCTGGTATATAGCTGCCTTCAGGAGACTGGACCTGGATACAGTAAGTATAGCTGTTATATAGCAGCCTTCAGGAGACTGGACCTGGATACAGTAAGTATAGCTGTTATATAGCTGCCTTCAGGAGACTGGACCTGGATACAGTAAGTATAGCTGTTATATAGCTGCCTTCAGGAGACTGGACCTGGATACAGTAAGTATAGCTGTTATATATCAGCCATCAGGAGACTGCACCTGGATACAGTAAGTGTAGCTGGTATATAGCAGCCTTCAGGAGACTGGACCTGGATACAGTAAGTATAGCTGGTATATAGCTGCCTTCAGGAGACTGGACCTGGATACAGTAAGTATAGCTGTTATATAGCTGCCTTCAGGAGACTGGACCTGGATACAGTAAGTATAGCTGGTATATAGCTGCCTTCAGGCGACTGTACCTGGATACAGTAAGTATAGCTGTTATATAGCTGCCTTCAGGAGACTGGACCTGGATATAGTAAGTATAGCTGTTATATAGCTGCCTTCAGGAGACTGGACCTGGATACAGTAAGTATAGCTGGTATATAGCTGCCTTCAGGAGACTGTACCTGGATACATTAAGTATAGCTGTTATATAGCTGCCTTCAGGAGACTGGACCTGGATACAGTAAGTATAGCTGGTATATAGCTGCCTTCAGGAGACTGTACCTGGATACAGTAAGTATAGCTGGTATATAGCTGCCTTCAGGAGACCGGACCTGGATACAGTAAGTATAGCTGGTATATAGCAGTCAGGAGACTGCACCTGGATACAGTAAGTATAGCTGGTATATAGCTGCCTTCAGGAGACTGGACCTGGATACAGTAAGTATAGCTGTTATATAGCAGCCATCAGGAGACTGGACCTGGATACAGTAAGTATAGCTGTTATATAGCTGCCTTTAGGAGACTGGAGCTGGTTACAGTAAGTATAGCTGGTATATAGCTGCCTTCAGGAGACTGGACCTGGATACAGTAAGTATAGCTGTTATATAGCAGCCTTCAGGAGACTGGACCTGGATACAGTAAGTATAGCTGTTATATAGCTGCCTTCAGGAGACTGGACCTGGATACAGTAAGTATAGCTGTTATATAGCTGCCTTCAGGAGACTGGACCTGGATACAGTAAGTATAGCTGTTATATAGCAGCCATCAGGAGACTGCACCTGGATACAGTAAGTATAGCTGGTATATAGCAGCCTTCAGGAGACTGGACCTGGATACAGTAAGTATAGCTAGTATATAGCTGCCTTCAGGAGACTGGACCTGGATACAGTAAGTATAGCTGTTATATAGCTGCCTTCAGGAGACTGGACCTGGATACAGTAAGTATAGCTGGTATATAGCTGCCTTCAGGAGACTGTACCTGGATACAGTAAGTATAGCTGTTATATAGCTGCCTTCAGGAGACTGGACCTGGATACAGTAAGTATAGCTGGTATATAGCTGCCTTCAGGAGACTGGACCTGGATACAGTAAGTATAGCTGGTATATAGCAGTCAGGAGACTGGACCTGGATACAGTAAGTATAGCTGGTATATAGCTGCCTTCAGGAGACTGGACCTGGATACAGTAAGTATAGCTGTTATATAGCAGCCATCAGGAGACTGGACCTGGATACAGTAAGTATAGCTGTTATATAGCTGCCTTTAGGAGACTGGAGCTGGTTACAGTAAGTATAGCTGGTATATAGCTGCCTTCAGGAGACTGGACCTGGATACAGTAAGTATAGCTGTTATATAGCAGCCTTCAGGAGACTGGACCTGGATACAGTAAGTATAGCTGTTATATAGCATCTACCAGGAGACTGGACCTGGATACAGTAAGTATAGCTGTTATATAGCTGCCTTCAGGAGACTGGACCTGGATACAGTAAGTATAGCTGTTATATAGCAGCCTTCAGGAGACTGGACCTGGATACAGTAAGTATAGCTGTTATATAGCTGCCTTCAGGAGACTGGACCTGGATACAGTAAGTATAGCTGTTATATAGCTGCCTTCAGGAGACTGGACCTGGATACAGTAAGTATAGCTGTTATATAGCTGCCTTCAGGAGACCCTGAGCATTTCAACTGGAGGAGTGGAATGATAGAAGGAATCCATGCTGCCCAGACCAACTGAAGACAGGCTTGTATCTGCCTATGTGTGAGGGGGATAGTGGGGGGCTGGGGGTTGGAGCAGTGAGTTATCTATGGAGCAAGGACTTGGCTCATAGCCCTGGACTGCAGTTAAGAGCTAAGCCCTGTTTGTCTTGATGCTGTGCGTGAGGAGCTTATCTGGCATCTAGGGGCTGTGTGCCCCTCCCCTCCCCTGGTGTGCCCCGCCCTGGCGTGCTCCCCCCTGGCGTGCTCCCCCCTGGCGTGCCCCCCCCTGGCGTGCCCTCCCCTGGCGTGCCTTCCCCTGGGGTGCCCTCCCCGGCGTGCCCTCCCCTGGCGTGCCCTCCCCTGGCGTGGCCTTCCCCTGGGGTGCCCTCCCTGGCGTGCCCTCCCCTGGCGTGCCCTCCCCTGGCGTGGCCTCCCCTGGCGTGCCTTCCCCTGGCGTGCCCTCCCCTGGCGTGCCCTCCCCTGGCGTGCTCCCCCCTGGTGTGCCCTCCCCTGGTGTGCCCTCCCCTGGTGTGCTCCCCCCTGGTGTGCCCTCCCCTGGCGTGCCCTCCCCTGGCGTGCTCCCCCCTGGCGTGCCCTCCCCTGGCGTGCCCTCCCCTGGCGTGCCCTCCCCTGGCGTGCCCTCCCCTGGCGTGCTCCCCCCTGGCGTGCTCCCCCCTGGCGTGCCCTCCACTGGCATGCCCTCCCCTGGCGTGCCTTCCCCTGGCGTGCTCCCCTCTGGTGTGCCCTCCCCTGGTGTGCCCTCCCCTGGTGTGCCCCCCCCTCCCCTGGCGTGCCCCTCCCTCCCCTGGTGTGCCCCTCCCTGGTGTGCTCCCCCCTGGTGTGCTTCCCCCTGGTGTGCTTCCCCCTGGTGTGCCCCCCCCCTCTCCTGGTGTGCCCCTCCCCTCCCCTGGTGTGCTCCCCCTGGTGTGCTCCCCCCTGGCGTGCTCCCCCCTGGCGTGCTCCCCCCTGGCGTGCCCTCCCCTGGCGTGTCCCCTTCCCTGGCGTGCCCCTCCCTGGCGTGCTCCCCTCTGGTGTGCCCTCCCCTGGTGTGCTCCCCCCCTGGTGTGCTCCCCCCCTGGTGTGCTCCCCCCTGGCGTGCTCCCCCCCCTGGTGTGCCCCTCCCTCTCCTCCTCTCCTTCCGTACTGACTGCTCCTGTTCTGGGAAAGTTTACTAACTGATGTGCTGACTGCTCACTGACTAGTCTGCTTAGTGTTTCCTCTGGTTGCCTCTCTTGAAGATTGCTGCAGTACAGCTAGTCTGAGGTTCAGTGTTACGTCTGGTGCCTGTGAAATCCGCACTATTAATCCTACTAATAGCTTGGACCCACATCTTGTCCCTGTCTGAAAAGTTACTTGTGGTTTTGCCATTCAAGCAGACTGAGTCTCCATAACTAACAGAATACAGACTCCTCTTTGCCTCAGTGTGTCCCTCCTGTATGTTTATTGGACAAAGCCTCTGGTAATCTGTTGTACTCTTCACATTCTCTGCTTTTGGCCACCTACCTGGAAGCTACTGACTTTCCTGCTTGAGGAGCCATTTCCCCTAACCTTACTAAGCATCTGATCCCATCTCCCCTCCCTGTGTAGCCTTGTCCTCAGGGATCTGAGCTGTCTGGCTGAATTGAGTCTGAAAAGACTCTGTAATTGTTCTCTCTTCGGTTTCACCATTCGGCCTCCTAGTCGGATTAGCTCAGAACTTTTTTCCCTTGATCCACACTCAGTGCGATGAACTATTTAGTCTGTTGCTTCTTTGGAGTCTTCTAGGCGCTTGTGTGAATTAACTATATTCATCTGATTGCATGTTTTTTGCTTGTCACTGTCTGTTGGTGGTTGTAGTACCTGAAAAATTGTCCAAATAGGGTATAATACATACTGGGCATTAGGACCTGTCCATTAGTCTGCAAGGAATTGGCTATTGGGACTTACTCTTCTCACGATTGCTATAATCCTTCCTTCTAATATTATTACACAGTATAAGAGCTTCTTGTACTGATACGGTTTCTGGATAGGGAAAAGGAAAGGGTTAAGCTGAAAGGTGGCAGGAGAAAAAGGAAAGGGAAAGAATCAGTAGTGAGGTGCTCCTCTGGAGAAGAGACATCTAGCCCTGAGAAGATGACAAGAAGGCAGTCAGTCCCAATAAAGACAGTTCAAAGGGATCTGGGCAGATGGATAAATACCTTGCCTCGCCAGCAATTAGCAAAAAAAGGGGGCAAACCCCTCTGGCCACACCCACGAGAGGAGGGCGGACCAAAGTGGTGGCTCGGACGTGAGTGAAGGTCCCTCTCTATCGGCCATCTTTGATGCTATTAATATATGTGTCTCTTCGGTGGAAGGGCTGTCTACTCGGATTGAGGGTGGGGGTGGAGGTTTCCCTGATTAGGGAAGACTTAAGGAAAGTCGGACAGATGTT
This sequence comes from Dendropsophus ebraccatus, assembly GCF_027789765.1. NCBI lineage: Eukaryota > Metazoa > Chordata > Amphibia > Anura > Hylidae > Dendropsophus > Dendropsophus ebraccatus. The sequence continues at coordinate 301,702 of NC_091455.1, forward strand.
CCGAAGCAGAATCCCGTATTTCTTCTACAGAAGACGAACCTGCAAAAATGAGGAATGAGCTAGACGAACTACTGATCAGTAACAAAAGCCTAAACGATAAGGTGACTGATATGGAGGACAGGGCTAGAAGGTCCAATCTCCCACTGATCGGATTCCCCGAGGGGGTTGAGGGCCGAGACACAGGGAGGTTTATCCAGGACTGGTCGGGAAAAGCGGTGGGCAATGGGAAACTGTCGTCATTCTATTGTGCTGAGCGTGCCCACCGGATCCCAATGAGGATACCCCCAATGAGGTAGGCCTAGAGCTATCATTCTGGAGCTTATGTGCTCACGGGACAGAGAAGTCATTCTTACATCCGCGAGGGAAAGTGGTAAAGATGAAAGCTGGACATGTATGGGATCGAGAATTTCAGCCTATCCTGACTATGCTGCAGAGACACAAAAGAAAAGGTCGAGTTTTTACCGTGTAAAAAAGAGACTTCAGGTCAATGGTGTCAAATACTCCTTGTTGTTCCCGGCCAAACCAGGGTAATATACCAAGATACATCCCACTTCGTTGCTATAACTGAGGAAGCATCTGAGTGGCTGGATTCACAGGGCTTCGTGGCATGATCAGTTAGCTGACCCCAGCGCTCACACATGATAATTATAGTGCTTGATAATCCCCATATTGTAATCCGTATTCTTCTTCTTCTTCCAGCCAATTTTCTGCACGTAATACAGCCCGAACCGCTTTACACACAGACTCGGCCCCAAATTTCCCATAGAAAATAATGGCCCATTGGAAATAATGGCCACACTCTAACTGCTAACAGCCAATCACAGCACATATGCAAATAGCTGAAATATAGCAGCCAATAGGAACTCTAAGGTCTCGTCATGCAATGTATCACATCATCCACAGTCACATGTCCACTATTGGCCAATAGAAGATGTAATATATGGAAGGTCCTTAACCATTTTGTCTCACTGACATGAGTAAGATTGTCATGGTAACCGAGCAATGATCTTTACCATTACCCAGATCGCTATTAAAGGGACCCAGGTCGCCCTTAAAGGGACGGGAACCATGTCGCTCTTAAAGGGACCCAAGTAGTTTTTAAAAAGGAACCAAGTCGTTCTTAAAGGGACCCAAGTCGCTCTTAAAGGGATGGGACCCAAGTCGCTGTTAAAGGGTCCCATGTAGCTCTTAAAGGGATCCAAGTCGCTCTTAAAGGGACGGGACCCAAGTTGCTCTTAAACGGACGGGACGCATGTTGCTCTTAAAGGGACTCAAGTCACTCGAAAAGGTATGGGACCCATGTCGCTGTTAAAGAAACCAATGTCCCTAGAGCGACCTGGGTCCCTTTAAGAGCGACCTGGGTCCCTTTAAGAGCGACCTGGGTCCCTTTAAGAGCGACCTGGGTCCCTTTAAGAGCGACCTGGGTCCCTTTAAGAGCGACCTGGGTCCCTTTAAGAGCGAAATTGGTCCCTTTAAGCGTGAAATTGGTCCCTTTAAAAATGACATTGGTCCCTTTAAGAGCGACCTGGGTCCCTTTAAGAGCGAAATGGGTCCCTTTAACAGCGATCTGGGTCCTTTTAAGCGTGAAATTGGTCCCTTTAAGAGCGAAATGTGTCCCTTTACGAGCGAAATTTGTCCCTTTAAGAGCGACCTAGGTCCCTTTAAGAGCGATCTGGGTCCCTTTAAGAGCGAAATAGGTCCCTTTAGGCGTGAAATTGGTCCCTTTAAGAGTGAAAATTGGTCCCTTTAAGAGCGATCTGGGTCCCTTAAGAGCGAAATGGGTCCCGTTAAGCGTGAAATGGGTCCCTTTAAGCGTGAAATTGGTCCCTTTAAGAGCGACCTGGGTCCCTTTAAGAGCGAAATGGGTCCCTTTAAGAGCAACCTGGGTCCCTTTAAGAGTGAAATATGTCCCTTTAAAAGCGACCTGGGTCCCTTTTAGAGCGACCTGGGTCCCTTTTAGAGCGACCTGGGTCCCTTTAAGAGCGACCTGGGTCCCTTTAAGAGCGACCTGGGTCCCTTTAAGAGCGACCTGGGTCCCTTTAAGAGCGACCTGGGTCCCTTTAAGAGCGAAATTCTTCCCTTTAACCCCTTAAGGACAGAGCCTGAAATGGCCTTAAGGACAGAGACAAATGTTATGAATATGACCAGTGTCACTTTATTCATTAATAACTTGCTTGCTCACTGTGCTTGCTGACAAGTGGTTGGAAATAAGTGGAGTTTAAAAAAGGAGTTGTTGGTGATTCTGTGGGTTTGGAGTGACTGATATATTGTTGTTTTTGTGCAATTGTGTGGTGTGCATTGCTGCAGTGCATAGATAGCTAGTGCCATAGTTGCTTTTAGTTAAACAGGTCCAAACAGTTTTTTTTTTCTCTGGTCTGCTCTGCACCTGGGGGTGGGGTTAATTGATCTCAGGTGCTTAAATCAAGGCTCAGCACTCACTGTGTGTGCTTGCTCACAAGTGGTTGGAAATAAGTGGAGTTTAAAAAAGGAGTTGAAAGAAGGAGTTACAAGTTCTGGTAAGTGCTGAATCTCTTTCTTTTTCACTGTTTTTGTTGCACTGAGGATGATGGCCGGCGAGATGGAAGGATTCAGTCAGTGCGCAGTCTGCCGCATGTACGCACAACTGGAGCAGAAGTTCCAGGGTGACGACCGCTGTGACAGATGGGAGCATGTTGCCCATCTAGAAGCTGGAGTTAGAGATCTGGAGAAGCATATTGCAACACTGAGGGAACTTGGCCACCATGAGAGGGAACTTCGGCTCACTGAGCAGGAAGTTAGTGGGTTAGAGATGGAGGGTGGTGATATAGATCAGGAGGCCCAAGTAAGTAGCTGGGTTAATGTAGTTAGAGGCACCAGTAAGGGATCCAAGAAAAGGAAGGCCACTTCTCCTACTATATGCCCAAGCAAAATTGCCAAGTTAGGTGATGATGCAAGGGCATCCGTGTCAGAAATGGCAGCTCTAGTGGAACCTGTTCTCTCTAACAGCCGGGGGAACAGTCCAACTAGTAGTGGGCGGGATGGTATTGTAGGTAGGCCTAGACAGCTAGTGGTTGTAGGGGATTCTATAATCAGGAAGACTGATAGAATAATTTGTCGCCAAGACCGCCTCAACCGAATGGTTTGCTGTCTCCCTGGTGCCAGGGTTCGGCATGTGGTGGAAAGGGTGGATAAATTACTTGGGGGGGGCTGGGGATGACCCAGCTGTCGTGGTCCATGTGTGAACCAATGACAGGATACAAGGTAGGTGGAGGTCTATTAAAAATAATTTTAGAGAACTAGGTGCTAAGTTGAAGGGGAGGACCTCCAAGGTGGTAATCTCTGGAATACTGCCTGTGCCATGCGCATCGCAGGAAAGACAGCGGGAGCTGCGGGAGGTAAATGCATGGCTCACGTCGTGGTGTAGAGAAGAAGGGTTTGGGTTTTTAGAGCACTGGGCTGACTTTTCATTGGGGTACAATCTGTTTTCCGCAGATAATTTGCACCTTAATGGAAGGGGGTCCGCTGTGCTGGGGGAGAGAATCCTAGAAGGGGTGGAGGGGGTTATATACTAGGGATGTGGAGGGAGGACAATGTAGTGTGTAATATAGTGGTGGATAGGATAGAGAGGGGACAGAACATTGAGGAGGGAGGCGAAGGGTCCTGTGGGGGGAGGATAAGAGCAGTGGATAGGGAGAAGGGTCCTGTGGGGGGAGGATAAGAGCAGTGGATAGGGAGAAGGGTCCTGTGGGGGAGGATAAGAGCAGTGGATAGGGAGAAGGGTCCTGTGGTGGGAGGATAAGAGCAGGGGATAGGGAGGAGGGTCCTGTGGGGGGAGGATAAGACCAGTGCATAGGGAGAAGGGTCCTGTGGTGGGAGGATAAGAGCAGGGGATAGGGAGGAGGGTCCTGTGGGGGGAGGATAAGAGCAGTGGATAGGGAGAAGGGTCCTGTGGGGGGAGGATAAGAGCAGTGGATAGGGAGAAGGGTCCTGTGGGGGGAGGATAAGAGCAGTGGATAGGGAGGAGGGTCCTGTGGGGGGGATAAGAGCAGTGGATAGGGAGAAGGGTCCTGTGGGGGGAGGATAAGAGCAGTGGATAGGGAGAAGGGTCCTGTGGGGGGAGGATAAGAGCAGTGGATAGGGAGAAGGGTCCTGTGGGGGAGGATAAAAACAGTGCATAGGGAGATCCATATGTTGCAGATGAACAGTGGGGATGATTGTAGCCACAGCACAGTAATAAATCCCATTTCTTATAATGTAGCGGGTAAACTCGATGTTAATATAAAGTGTATGGTTACTAATGCCAGAAGTCTAGCCAGCAAGATGGGGGAGCTGGAGGCCTGGGTGCTGGAGGAGTCCATTGATGTGGTTGGTGTGACTGAGACATGGCTGGACTCCTCACATGACTGGGCTGTCAATATTCAGGGATTTACGTTGTTCAGAAGGGACCGGGTGGGCAGAAGGGGAGGAGGAGTATGTCTGTATGGTATAAGGACAGGGTGGGCAGGAGGAGGAGTATGTCTGTATGGTATAAGGACAGGGTGGGCAGGGGGAGGAGTATGTCTGTATGGTATAAGGACAGGGCGGGCAGGGGGGAGGAGGAGTATGTCTGTATGGTATAAGGACAGGGCGGGCAGGGGGGAGGAGGAGTATGTCTGTATGGTATAAGGACAGGGCGGGCAGGAGGAGGAGTATGTCTGTATGGTATAAGGACAGGGCGGGCAGGGGGAGGAGTATGTCTGTATGGTATAAGGACAGGGCGGGCAGGAGGAGGAGTATGTCTGTATGGTATAAGGACAGGGCGGGCAGGAGGAGGAGTATGTCTGTATGGTATAAGGACAGGGCGGGCAGGGGGGAGGAGGAGTATGTCTGTATGGTATAAGGACAGGGTGGGCAGGAGGAGGAGTATGTCTGTATGGTATAAGGACAGGGTGGGCAGGAGGAGGAGTATGTCTGTATGGTATAAGGACAGGATGGGCAGGAGGAGGAGTATGTCTGTATGGTATAAGGACAGGGTGGGCAGGGGGAGGAGGAGTATGTCTGTATGGAATAAGGACAGGGTGGGCAGGAGGAGGAGGAGTATGTCTGTATGGTATAAGGACATGGTGGGCAGGAGGAGGAGTATGTCTGTATGGTATAAGGACATGGTGGGCAGGAGGAGGAGTATGTCTGTATGGTATAAGGACAGGGTGGGCAGAAGGGGAGCAGGAGTATGTCTGTATGGTATAAGGACAGGGCGGGCAGGAGGAGGAGGAGGAGTATGTCTGTATGGTATAAGGACAGGGTGGGCAGGGGGAGGAGTATGTCTGTATGGTATAAGGACAGGGCGGGCAGGGGGAGGAGGAGTATGTCTGTATGGTATAAGGACAGGGTGGGCAGGAGGAGGAGTATGTCTGTATGGTATAAGGACAGGGCGGGCAGGAGGAGGAGTATGTCTGTATGTCAGAAGTGATATTAAAGTGAGTGTAAAAGATGCAATAGTGGGCGATGACTGTGATGATGAGGAAGCATTATGGGTAGAACTACAGAAGGAGGTAAAGAGTGAAAAAATTATTCTTGGTGTAATCTATAGACCCCCCCAACATTACTGAGGAGGTAGATGGTCAGTTGAATAGACAAATAGAGCGGGCTGCCCGGGAGGGGACAGTAGTGGTAATGGGGGACCTCAACTACCCAGATATAGATTGGGGTCACGGTTCAGCTAAAACCACAAAGGGGAGGGAATTTCTTAACCTCCTGCAGGATAGGATAATTTTCTGGGCCAGTTTGTGGAGGAGCCGACTAGAAGTGATGCCTTGTTGGATCTGGTTATTTCTAACACCGCTGAGCTGGTTGGGGACGTCACTGTCCATGAACACCTGGGTAATAGTGACCACAATATTGGGACTTTTAGCTTAAAGTGTAGAAAAGAAAAACATGTTGGGAGGGCAAAAACTCCTTAATTTTAAAAGGGCCAATTTTCCTGGGTTAAGGGCAGAACTTCAGGGCATAGACTGGGAGCGGCTGCTGTCACATACGGATACAGCTAATAAATGGGAAATCTTCAAATCCACATTAAATAACTGTACTGCCAAATATATTCCTATGGGTAACAAATATAAACGGTTAAAATCCAATCCCACATGGCTTACAACCGAGGTTAGAAGGGCTATAAATGAGAAAAAAGGGGCATTCAAAAAATACAAATCAGAGGGGTCAGCTGTATACAGATCAGATCAGAGGGTCAGCTGTATACAGTACAGATCAGAGGGGTCAGCTGTATACAGTACAAATCAGAGGGGTCAGCTGTAGCATTTAAACATTACAAAGAAGTCAACAAAACCTGTAAAAATGTAATAAAAGCAGCAAAAATTCACAATGAAAGGCAGGTAGCTATAGAAAGCAAAAGAAACCCAAAAAAATTCTTCAAATATATTAATGCAAAAAAACCAAGGTCAGAGCATGTAGACCCCTAAATAATGGGGACGGGGAGGTAATAACTGGGGATCAGGAGAAAGCTGAGTTACTTAATGGGTTCTTCAGTTCTGTATATACAAAAGAGGATGGAGCTGTGGTGGGTGGGGCCAGTACTGAGGTGGGTGGGGCCAGTGCTGCTAACACATGTAATGTACTGAACTGGTTTACTATAGATATGGTCCAAGATAAATTAAACAAACTCAATGTAACCAAAGCTCCAGGGCCTGATGGATTGCACCCCAGAGTTCTTAGGGAACTCAGTTCTGTAATTTCACTACCCTTGTATGAAATATTCCGTGATTCTTTGCTTACTGGTATTGTGCCGAGGGACTGGCGTAAGGCAAATGTAATGCCGATCTTCAAAAAGGGCTCTCGAACTTCCCCAGGTAACTATAGACCCGTAAGCTTAACGTCCATTGTGGGGAAACTATTTGAGGGGCTTATAAAGGACTACATCCAGGAATATGTAGTGGCTAATAGTATTATAAGTGATAACCAGCATGGTTTTACTAAGGACAGAAGCTGTCAAACCAACCTGATATGTTTCTATGAAGAGGTAAGTAGAAGCCTGGATGGCGGCGCGGCTGTGGATATCGTGTACCTGGATTTTGCAAAAGCGTTTGACACAGTTCCTCATGGACGTCTGATGGGTAAGTTAAAGTCTATCGGTTTGGAAAATTTAATGTGTAACTGGATTGAAAACTGGCTTAATAATCGTACCCAGAGAGTGGTGGTCAATGATTCCTACTCCGAATGGTCCCCGGTAATAAGTGGTGTACCCCAAGGGTTAGTACTCGGCCCTCTTCTGTTTAACTTGTTTATTAATGATATTGAGAATGGAATTAACAGCAATGTTTCTATCTTTGCAGATGACACCAAGCTTTGTAGTACAGTACAGTCTATGGAGGATGTGCAGATGTTACAGGATGTGTAGTACAGTACAGTCTATGGAGGATGTGCAGATGTTACAGGCTTTGTAGTACAGTACAGTCTATGGAGGATGTGCAGATGTTACAGGCTTTGTAGTACAGTACAGTCTATGGAGGATGTGCAGATGTTACAGGATGACTTAGACACACTGAGTGTTTGGGCGTCCACTTGGCAAATGAGGTTCAATGTGGATAAATGTAAAGTTATGCACCTGGGTACTAATAACCCGCATGCATCATATGTCCTGGGGGAAGTTACTCTGGGAGAGTCACTGATAGAGAAGGATCTGGGTGTACTTGTAGATAATAGACTACAGAACAGTACACAATGTCAGTCAGCTGCTTCTAAGGCCAGTAGGATATTGTCATGCATTAAAACAGGCATGGACTCACGGGACAGGGATATAATATTACCCCCCTATAAAGCTTTGGTGCGGCCTCATCTGGAGTCGCCGTCCAGTTTTGGAACCCGATTCATAAAAAGGACGTTCTAGAGCTGGAGAGGGTACAAAGACGTCCACTAAACTAATAAGGGGAATGGAGCATCTTAGTTATGAGGAGAGATAAGAGAATTACATTTGTTTAGTCTGGAGAAGAGACGTTTAAGGGGAGATATGATTAACTTATTTAAATATATAAATGGCCCCTACAAGAGATATGGGGAAAAGATGTTCCAGGTAAAACCCCCTCAAAGGACAAGAGGGCACTGCCTCCGCCTGGAGAGACAAGGGGGCGCTGCCTCCGCCTGGAGAGACAAGGGGGCGCTGCCTCCACCTGGCGAGACAAGGGGGCTCTGCCTCCACCCTGAGAGACAAGGGGGCGCTGCCTCCACCCGGAGAGACAAGGGGGCGCTGCCTCCACCCGGAGAGACAAGGGGGCGCTGCCTCCGCCTGGAGAGACAAGGGGGCGCTGCCTCCACCCTGAGAGACAAGAGGGCACTGCCTCCACCCGGAGAGACAAGGGGGCGCTGCCTCCACCCGGAGAGACAAGGGGGCGCTGCCTCCGCCCGGAGAGACAAGGGGGCACTGCCTCCGCCTGGAGAGACAAGGGGGCGCTGCCTCCGCCTGGAGAGACAAGGGGGCGCTGCCTCCACCCTGAGAGACAAGGGGGCGCTGCCTCCACCCGGAGAGACAAGGGGGCGCTGCCTCCACCCGGAGAGACAAGGGGGCGCTGCCTCCGCCCGGAGAGACAAGGGGGCGCTGCCTCCGCCTGGAGAAAAAAAGGTTCAATCTCCGGAGGCGACAAGCCTTCTTTACCATGAGAACTGTGAATCTGTGGAACAGTCTACCACAGGATCTGGTCACAGCAACAACAGTAGAGGGCTTCAAAACAGGGCTAGACAAGTTCTTAGACCAAAATAATATAGATGCATATGTATAGAACATATCACCCCTCCCCCTTCCCTGTATCCATCCCCTCCTTGGTTGAACTTGATGGACATGTGTCTTTTTTCAACCGTATTAACTATGTAACTATGTAACTATGTAACTTCGGGATGCTTTTACCTATCCGTCTGATTCTGAGACTGTTTTCTCGTGACATATTGTACTTCACATTTCTGGTAAAATGGAGTCGATACTCATAACGAATCTTTATGAAAAACACCAAAATAACGTGAAAAATTGTGAAAAAATGCATTTTTCCAACTTTTAAACCTTCCTGCTTATACAGAAAGTGGTTATACCACATAAATTATATATTAAATAGCATTAGCAACATGTCTACTTTATGTTGGCCGCATTTATTAAACTATATTTCATTTTTTTTAGACAATAGAAAGCGTAAAACATTAGCAGCAATTTTCCAAATTTTCTGTAAAATTTCAAAATCAGATATTTTCAGGGACCTGTTCAGGTTGAAAGTGTATTTGAGGGGCCTGTATGTTAGAAAGCCCCACGAAGCACCCCATTTCAGAAACTGCACCCCCTAAACTCTGCAAAAGCACAAAGTGTTTTAACCCTTTAGGGGAGTCACAGAAATAAAAGCGAAGTGTGTAAGAAATTTGAAAATTTTTATTTTCTGTGCAGAGATTTTATTGTAATCCAATATCTTTCATAATTATAAACCTATTACCAGAGAAATGCACCCCAATATTGATTGCCCCCTTTCTGCAGTTTATAGAAATACCCCATATGTGGCCCTATTGCGCTATTTGACGCAACCACAAGCCTCAGATACAAAGGAGCGCCTAGTGAATTTCAACGCCTCCATTATATTTGGTCATTTCTGACTGTACCACTTCAGGTTGGCAGAGGCTCTGGGGGGGCCAAAACATTAAAAACACCCCTAAAGGGACACCATTTAGAAAACTACACCCCTCAAGGAATGTAACAAGGGGTGCGGTGAGCATCTAGACCCCACAGGTGATTCACAGATTTTCAGAACAATGTGGTGTAAAAAAGGAAAAATTCTATTTTTTACACTAAAATGTTGTTCTAGCCTTCATTTTTCATTTTCACAAAGGGATAAAAAAAAAAAAAAAAAAAAACACCAAATGTGTAGCGCAGTTTCTCCCGAGTACGGAAATACCCCACATGTGGACATAAAGTGCCAAGGGGGCGCAGGACGAGCCTCCAAAGGGAAGGAGCGCCAATTGGCTTTTGGAAGCTGGATTTCACTGGAATGGATTTCAAGGGCCATGTCGCATTTACAGAGCCCTCGTGCTGCCAAGACACTGGAAACCCCCCACAAGTGACCCCATTTTGGAAACTACACCCCTCAAGGAATCTAACAAGGGGGGCAATGAGGATATGGACCCCACTGGTGACGGGCACAAATGTGGAACAATGTGACGTGAAAGGGAAAATTTTCATTTTTTCACTTTCTCGGCACAAATGTGCCCGTCATCAAGGGGTCCATATCCTCACTGCCCCCTTGTTAGATTCCTTGAGGGGTGTCGTTTCCAGAATGGGGTCACTTGTGGGGGGTTTACAGTGTTTTGGCAGCACGAGGGCTCTATAAATGCGACATGGCGTTCATCATCCATTCTGGCCAAATCCAGCCTCCAAAATCCAAATGGCGCTCCTTCCCTTCGGAGGCTTGCCCTGCGCCCACATGGCGCTTTATGTCCACATGTGGGGTATTTACGGACTCGGGCAGCGAGGGACCGGAAGAGGGGGTGCTGGTATAAAAGTTATCCCCGTACAGGTGGTGACCTTTATCCAGCAGTGGGAAGATCAGTTCCCGGACGATGTCCCCACTAACTCCAAGGATGGGGGGGGGGAGTGGGCATCTGGGGGCTGGATTCAGGTGTCCCTTCCTTCATACACTCTAAGGGTACGTGCACACTGCAGAATGGAGAAGGATAACCCTTTGTGCATTCCGCAGTTGGCACCCACCGGCGGACTGATGCAGGCGCACGTCTCCGTCCGTGTCATAGACTCCATTCTATGCACAGGCGGATTCCGCCCTCTGTCCAAAGAATGAACGTGTTCATTCTTTGGACGGACGACGGAATACGCCCGTCCATAACATGGAGTCTATGACACGTGCGGCACTTATCAGCAGACAGTGGCGGTAGGATATAGGGGGGAAAAACGCTCCTACGCCAAAAAGGAGGAGTTGCTGATCAGCGGCGCACTTACATGCGATGCTGATCAGCACTCAGCGGCGTTAGGGCGCAAAAAAAGTAAAAAAAAAAAAATTGGGGGAAAAAAAAAAAATAATCTTTTTAACCCAAAGCAACTGATCAGTGAATGATATTCACTGATCAGCCGCTAGGGGGCAGTAGAGCGACGCTGTCGGAGATTACCAAGGCCCGCCGAAAACGAAGGGTCCCTTTAAGAGTGAAATATGCCCCTTTAAGAGCGAAATTGGTCCCACTAAGAGCGAAATTGGTCCCTTTAAGAGCGACCTGGGTCCCTTTAAGAGCGACCTGGGTCCCTTTAAGAGCGACCTGGGTCCCTTTAAGAGCGACCTGGGTCCCTTTAGAAGCGAAATGGGTCCCTATGTACGGGCGGATTCCGCGTGCCGTCGAAAGAAGTGACATGTCAATTCTTTCGACGGAACGCGGAATCCGCCCGTGCACAGAATAGTGTCTATGGCACGGGCGGATATGCGCGCCGCCGCGTGCGGGGACGAGCGACTGAATACGCTGCGGGTTATACGCGGCTATTCCGTAGTGTGCACGCACCCTTTAAGAGCGAAATTGGACCCTTTAAGAGCGACCTGGGTCCCTTTAAGAGCAAAATGGGTCCCTTTAAGAGCAAAATGGGTCCCTTTAAGAGCGATCTGGTACCCTTTAAGAGAAAAATGGGTCCTTTTAGGCGTGAAATTGGTCGCATTTAGAGCGAAATGTGTCCCTTTACGAGCGAAATTTGTTCCTTTAGGAGCAAAATGGGTCCTTTTAAGAGTGAAATTTGTCCCTTTAAGAGTGACCTAGGTCCCTTTAAGAGCGATCTGGGTCCCTTTAAGAGCGAAATGGGTCCCATTAAGAGCGAAATGGTTCCCTTTAAGAGCAACCTGGGTCCCTTTAAGAGTGAAATATGTCCCTTTAAGAGCAAAATGGGTCCCACTAAGAGCGAAATTGGTCCCTTTAAAGCGACCTGGGTCCCTTTAAGAGCGACCTGGGTCCCTTTAAGAGCGACCTGGGTCCCTTTAAGAGCGACCTGGGTCCCTTTAAGAGCGACCTGGGTCCCTTTAAGAGCGACCTTTAGGGACCCAGGTCGCTCTTAAAGGGACCCAGGTCGCTCTTAAAGGGACACATTTCGTTCTTAAAAGGGACACATTTCGTTCTTAAAAGGGAAACATTTCGCTCTTAAAAGGGACACATTTCGTTCTTAAAAGGGACACATTTCACTCTTAAAGGGACCAATTTCATGCTTAACCTCTTAAAGGGAACCTGTCACCCCCTGTGCCGGGGTGACAGGCTCCCGACCCCCCGTTAGAGCCCCATATACTTACCTAATCCCGCCGGGTCCCGCTTCTGGAGGTGGTCGGGTGACGGAGATCTCAGCCGCTGCAGCCCGGCGCGTGCGCTGAGAGATGAGTCCAACGCTCATAGAGAATGACGGAGCGCTGGACTCTCCTGTCATTCTCTATGGGTGTTGGACTCATCTCCCAGTGTGCGCGCCGGGCTGCAGCGGCTGAGATCTCCGTCACCCGACCACCTCCAGAAGCAGGACCCGGCGGGATTAGGTAAGTATATGGGGCTCTAACGGGGGGTCGGGAGCCTGTCACCCTGGCACGGGGGGTGACAGGTTCCCTTTAAGGACCCATGTCGTACCGGTACGTCATGGATCACTGTCACTTAAGGACCCATGACGTACCGGTACGCGGGTCCTTTAACCTCTTAAGGACATATGACGTACCGGTACGTCATATGTCCGCACTAGCACTTCAAAGCGGACCGCGCGGCGGCCCCGCTTTGAAGTGCCGCGAGTAGCCCGGGACCGCTGCTATTAGCGGGCACGGTCTGATCGCCGTGCCCGCTAATTAGCTAATCGGAGGCAGCTGTCAAAGTCAAAGCTGTCAAAGTTACCTTGTCCCGGAGGAGCGATCTCCGTTACTGATGCCGGCCGGGGACGCGTCCAAGATGGCGCCGTCCTCGGCTCGGCACTTGTTCGTTTTCGGCTGCAGCAGCCGAAAGCAAACGAGTGCCGATCTCATGGGTCTCTGCAGCATATCTATGCTGCAGAGATCTCAATGAGAGATCACAGTGTATATACTAGAAGTCCCCCAGGGGGAATAACCCTAACCCCAGGGGGGGGAATAACCCTAACCCCTAGGGGGGGAATAACCCTAACCCCAGGGGGCTTCTAGTATATGTGTAAAAAAAAAAAAATAAAGTGTTGTTAATAGTAAAAAGCCCCCTCCCCTAATAAAAGTCTGAATCACCCCCCTTTTCCCAGGTTTTAAATAAAAGTAAACAAATAAATAAATAAATAAACATGTTTGCTATCGCCGCGTGCGTAATCGCCCGAACTATTAATTAATCACATTCCTGATCTCGTACGGTAAACGGCGTCAGCGCAAAAAAATCCCAAAGTGCAAAATTGCGCATTTTTGGTCGCATCAAATCCAGAAAAAATGTAATAAAAAGCGATCAAAAAGACGTATATGGGCAATCAAGGTACCGATAGAAAGATCACATCATGGCGCAAAAAATGACACCTCGCACAGCCCCATAGACCAAAGGATAAAAGCGCTATAAGCCGGGAATGGAGCGATTTTAAGGCACGTATATTGGTTAACAACGGTTTGAATTTTTTACAGGCCATCAGATACAATATAAGTTATACATGTTATATATCGTTTTAATCGTAACGACTTGAGGAACATGTATAACAAGTCAGTTTTACCCCAGGGCGAATGGCGTAAAAACACATTTCCCCCAAATAAAAGAAATGCGTTTTTTTTTTCAATTTCACCACACTTTGAATTTTTTTCTGGTTTCGCAGTGTACTTTGCGCTTCTGGATATGAAGGACCCCGTATCCCACCAGGACAACATTTTCCAGGTGACGTCCCCCACACTGGAGAACAGGAGACCCCAGAAGAAGTGCAGAGTGTGGGGTAACAGGGGGATCAGGAAGGACGCCATTTTCCAGTGTGACGCCTGTCCTGATCCCCCCGGCCTCTGCATACTGGATCGCTCCAAGGCGCACCACACGTCACTGGGGTTCTACATTATCTAAATTCTGTCCCTTATTCCTATTTCAGGGGTCACGTTGATCCAGGGATTATTCTGATCGCCATTATGGAGTCAGGAAGGAATTTTTCCCCTGTGATGAGGCTACTGTCGTCTGCCTCACGAGGGGTTTTTGCCTTCCTCTGGATCAACACAGGTTGAGTTTGATGGACACCTGTCATTTTCAACCTTATAAACTAATAATTGGCCTAATACCCCCAAATAAATTAGAATTGTCCCTTTTCCCCAACTAAGTAGGTATGGCCGCCATTCCCATTAGAGGATGCCATGATGCAATTACAAAGCCTCTGTGCGGCCAGGACAGTAGAAACCCCCCACAAGTGACCCCATTCTGGAAACTACACCCGATAAGGAATCTAACAAAGGGGGGGCAGCGGGTATATGGCCCCCTGGTGACGGCCACATTTGGGACGTGAAAATGAAAAAAATTGTAATTTTTATTTTCACGGCACATGTTCTACATATGTGCCCGTCACCAGTGGGGTCCATATGCTCACTGTACCCCTTGTTGGATTCCTTATGGGGTGTAGTTTCCAGAATGGGGTCACTTGTGGGGGGTTTCTACTGTCCTGGCAGCACAGGAGCTTTGTAATTGCGACATGGCCTCCATCCTCCATTCCAGCCTCTAAATGGCGCTCTGTCCCTTTGGTGGCTTGCCCTGTGCCCATATGGCACATTATATCCACATATGGGGTATTTTCGTACTCAGGGGAAATTTCCCTACACGTTTTGTGTTCATTTTCTTTTTTAACCCCTTGTGGAAATGGAAAAAAAAATCAAGGCTAGACCAACATTTAGTGTAAAAAATGTTTAATTTTTACACTAAATCATTGATCTTGTCTTGATTTTTTCATTTTCACAAGGGGTTAAAAGATAAAAAAAAAAACACTAAATGTGTAGAGCAATTTCCCCCGAGTCCGTAAATACCCCACATGTGGACATAAAGCGCCATGCGGGTGCAGGGTAAGCCTCCAAAGAGAAGGAGCGCCATTTGGCTTTTGGAGGCTGGATTTGGCTGGAATGGACTTCGAGGGGCCATGTTTCATGTAAAAGGCCCCTGTGTTGCCAAGACAGTTGAACCCCCCACAAGTGACCCCATTATGGAAACTGCACCCCTCAGGGAATGTAACAAGGGGTGTAGTGAGCATATGGACCCCCACTGGTGACGGGCACAAATGTGGAACAATGTGGCGTGAAAATGAAATATTACATTTTTTACACTGTAATGTTGGTTTAGCCTTACATTTTTCATTTTCACAAGGGGTTAAAAGAGAAAAAAAAAACACAAAATGTGTAGAGCAATTTCCCCCGAGTCCGTAAATACCCCACATGTGGACATAAAGCGCCGTGTGGGCGCAGGGCAAGCCTCCGAAGGGAAGGAGCGCCATTTGGATTTTGGAGGTTGGATTTGGCTAGAATGGATGATGAACGCCATGTCGCATTTACAGAGCCCTCGTGCTGCCAAAACACTGGAAACCCCCCACAAGTGACCCCATTCTGGAAACTACACCCCTCAAGGAATCTAACAAGGGGTGCAGTGAGGATATGGACCCCACTGGTGACGGCCACATTTGTGCCGTGAAAGTGAAAAAAATGAAAATTTTCCCTTTCACGTCACATTGTTCCACATTTGTGCCCGTCACCAGTGGGGTCCATATCCTCACTGCACCCCTGTTAGATTCCTTGAGGGGTGCAGTTTCCAGAATGGGGTCACTTGTGGGGGGTTTCCAGTGTCTTGGCAGCACGAGGGCTCTGTAAATGCGACGTGGCCCTTGAAATCCATTCCAGTGAAATCCAGCTTCCAAAAGCCAATTGGCGCTCCTTCCCTTTGGAGGCTCGTCCTGCGCCCCCTTGGCACTTTATCGCCACATGTGGGGTATTTCCGTACTCGGGAGAAACTGCGCTACATGTTTTGTGTTTTTTTTTTTCTTTTATCCCCTTGTAAAAATGAAAAATTGAAGGCTAGAACAACATTTTAGTGTAAAAAATAGAATTTTCCTTTTTCATGCCATATTGTTCAGAAAATCTGTGAATCACCTGTGGGGTCCAGATGCTCACCGCACCCCTTGTTACATTCCTTGAGGGGTGCAGTTTTCTGAATGGTGTCCCTTTAGGGGTGTTTTTTAGGCTTTGGCACCCCAGAGCCTCTGCCAACCTGAAGTGGTACAGTCAGAAATGACCAAATATAATGGAGCCTTTGAAATTCACTAGGCGCTCCCTTATATCTGAGGCTTGTGGTTGCGTCAAATAGCGCAATAGGGCCACATATGGGGTATTTCTATAAACTGCAGAAAGGGGGCAATCAATATTGGGGTGCATTTCTCTGGTAATAGGTTTATAATTATGAAAAATATTGGATTACAATAAAATCTCTGCACAGAAAATAAAAATTTTCAAATTTCTTACACACTTAGCTTTTATTTCTGTGACTCCCCTAAAGGGTTAAAAAACTTTCTGGATATGCTTTTGCAGAGTTTGGGGGGTGCAGTTTCTGAAATGGGGTGCTTTGTGGGGCTTTCTAACACACAGTCCCCTCAAATACACTTGGTTCACACTACGTATATTTCAGTCAGTATTGTGGTCCTCATAGTGCAACTAAAACCAGGAGTGGATTAAAAACACAGAAAGGATCTGTTCACATAATGTTGAAATTGAGTGGATGGCCGTCATTTAATGGCAAATATTTGCTGTTATTTTAGAACAACGGCTGTTATATTGAAATAATGGCCGTTATTTACTGTTATATGGCAGCCATCCACTCAATTTCAACATTGTGTGAACAGATCCTTTCTGTGTTTTCAATCCACTTCTGGTTCAGGTTGCAAAATACTGACCAAATACTGACTGAAATATACTGTGTGCGAACCCAGCATAAACCTGAACAGGTCCCTAAAAATATCTGATTTTGAAATTTAACTGAAAATTGCTGCTAATGTTTTACGCTTTCTATTGTCTAAAAAAATGAAATATAGTTTAAAGGACAACTCCGGCGAAAAATTTTTTTGGCTTATTTAACACACATTACAAAGTTATATAACTTTGTAATGTGGTTAAATACCCGGTCTGGCCCCCTTCCCCCACTTTCTGACTCCCGACCCCCCACCACGGAAGTTAAAGAATATATACATTACCTATTACGGTCGTCACGGTCCTCTTCTCCCGGGCGGCATCTGGTGACGGGTGACGTCAGAGCTGGGGAGCGGTCCGGGTCTTCTTCTTCTTCGGCGTCTTCATTGAGAGTGAATGGGAGAGAAAAGGCTGCTGGTGCACATGCGCACCAGCAGCCTTTTCATTGGCTGGAGCGCATCACATGGCTTCCAGCTTGCTCAGCCCTGATTGGCTGAGCTTGCTGGAAGCCTTGTGATGCGCTCCAGCCAATGAAAAGGCTGCCGATGCACAAGCGCACTGGCAGCCTTTTCTCTCTCATGGACCCGGAAGAAGGAGACATCGCTGGACGGCGGGCGCAGGTGACGGTGAGGCGGACAGCGGGCGAATGGAGTGGTGATCGTCACCGGAGGGATGGTGAGTATGGTGTCTGTGTGAGTCTATGTTTTTTTTTGGGGGGGGGTCCCGCCGGAGTTGTCCTTTAATAAAAGCCGCCAACATAAAGTAGACATGTTGCTAATGCTATTAATATATAATTTATGTGGTATAATGCATTTTTTCACAATTTTTCACATTATTTTTGTTTTTTTCATAAAGATTCGTTATGAGTATCGACTCCATTGTACCAGAAATGTAAAGTACAATATGTCACGAGAAAACAATCTCAGAATCAGCCGGATAGGTAAAAGCATCCCGAAGTTATTAATGACTAAAGTGACACAGGTCATATTCATAACATTTGTCTCTGTCCTTAAGGCCATTTCAGGCTCTGTCCTTAAGGGGTTAAGCAGATTATTGGTGAGGATCAGAATGGTTTTATACCAGGGAGATCTACTCTCAGTAATATAGAGCGGGTCTATGCTAATATACAGCTGCCTGAGGAGTCTCCCCACTCCATCCTGTCATTGGATGCCAATAAGGCTTTTGATAGGGTGGAGTGGGGATGTCTCTGGAAGACCCTGGCAGTTTTTGGGATTGGTCCGGCTATGATTGACCGGATTAGGTTGTTGTATTCTGGCGATAAATGGGGGCGCCACTGACTGGTTCCCTCTGACTCGGGGGACCAGGCAGGGGTTTCCGCTGTTGCCATTATTATATGCCATATACATAGAACCTTTATCTTTGTATATCATTCCCCGAAGTGATGCGGAGGATTGGTGAGTTTGGAGATATATCCGACCTCAGCATCAATTGGCAGAAATCGGTTTGTATTCCTCTTGGACAGGGAACCAAAATCCCGGAATTAGGATTACAGGTGGTTGGTGAAAACCAGAGTTTTTCTTATCTGGGAGTGAATATAGCGGCAGATGTACGCAGGTTTGGGGAATTGAATCTTAGACCTCTTATAAATAAGATCCGACAAAGGATAGATATTTGGCAGAGATCGTCGCTCTCACACACCGACAGGATGGCATTAATTGGTATGATAATACAGCCGCAGGTATTGTACATACTCAGTTACCCCGGTCTGGATCTCGGATAAATGGTTTACAGCAATTCAGTCTGAACTAAACAGATTGATTTGGGGCAGGGGCCGTGTCCGGATCAATTACAAGCATCTTACGGTCCAGGATCGACATGGTGGCTTTTCTCTCCCAGATTTTACGTTTTATTTTCTTTCCATGCAATTACAGAATATACAGAGGAACCAACAAACTGGACTTGGGGATCTAATTAGAGGTGACAAGGAGGGACATTTACGTGTAATAGTGACACATGGCTACGTGTAATAGTGATACATGGCTACGTGTAATAGTGATACATGGCTACGTGTAATAGTGATACATGGCTCCGTGTAATAGTGACACATGGCTACGTGTAATAGTGATACATAACTACGTGTAATAGTGATACACGGCTACGGGTAATAGTGATACTACGTGTAATAGTGATACATGGCTACGTGTAATAGTGATACTACGTGTAATAGTGATACATGGCTACGTGTAATAGTGATACATGGCTACGTGTAATAGTGATACATGGCTACGTGTAATAGTGATACATGGCCATGTGTAATAGTGATACATGGCTACGTGTAATAGTGATACATGGCTCCGTGTAATAGTGACACATGGCTACGTGTAATAGTGACACATGGCTACGTGTAATAGTGATACATGGCTACGTGTAATAGTGATACATGGCTACGTGTAATAGTGACACATGGCTACGTGTAATAGTGATACATGGCTACGTGTAATAGTGATACATGGCTCCGTGTAATAGTGATACATGGCTACGTGTAATAGTGATACTACGTGTAATACTGATACATGGCTATGTGTAATAGTGATACATAACTACGTGTAATAGTGATACATGGCTACGTGTAATAGTGATACATGGCTACGTGTAATAGTGACACATGGCTACGTGTAATAGTGACACATGGCTACGTGTAATAGTGATACATGGCTACGTGTAATAGTGACACATGGCTACGTGTAATAGTGACACATGGCTACGTGTAATAGTGACACATGGCTACGTGTAATAGTGACACATGGCTACGTGTAATAGTGATACATGGCTACGTGTAATAGTGACACATGGCTACGTGTAATAGTGATACATGGCTACGTGTAATAGTGACACATGGCTACGTGTAATAGTGACACATGGCTACGTGTAATAGTGACACATGGCTACGTGTAATAGTGACACATGGCTACGTGTAATAGTGACACATGGCTACGTGTAATAGTGACACATGGCTACGTGTAATAGTGATACTACGTGTAATAGTGATACATGGCTACGAGTAATAGTGATACATGGCTACGAGTAATGGTGATACATGGCTACGTGTAATGGTGATACATGGCTACGTGTAATAGTGATACATGGCTACGTGTAATAGTGATACATGGCTACGTGTAATAGTGATACATGGCTACGTGTAATAGTGACACATGGCTACGTGTAATAGTGACATATGGCTACGTGTAATAGTGATACATGGCTACGTGTAATAGTGATACATGGCTACTTGTAATAGTGATACATGGCTACGTGTAATAGTGACACATGGCTACGTGTAATAGTGACACATGGCTACGTGTAATAGTGATACATGGCTACGTGTAATAGTGATACTACGTGTAATAGTGACACATGGCTACGTGTAATAGTGACACATGGCTACGTGTAGTAGTGATACATGGCTACGTGTAATAGTGATACTACGTGTAATAGTGACACATGGCTACGTGTAATAGTGATACTTCGTGTAATAGTGACACATGGCTACGTGTAATAGTGACACATGGCTACGTGTAATAGTGATACTACGTGTAATAGTGACACATGGCTACGTGTAATAGTGATACATGGCTACATGTAATAGTGATACATGGCTACGTGTAATGGTGACACATGGCTACGTGTAATAGTGATACATGGCTACGTGTAATAGTGATACATGGCTACGTGTAATAGTGATACATGGCTACGAGTAATAGTGATACTATGTGTAATAGTGATACATGGCTACGTGTAATAGTGACACATGGCTACGTGTAATAGTGATACATGGCTACGTGTAATAGTGATACTACGTGTAATAGTGACACATGGCTACGTGTTATAGTGACACATGGCTACGTGTAATAGTGACACATGGCTACGTGTAATAGTAATACATGGCTACGTGTAATAATGATACATGGCTACGTGTAATAGTGATACATGGCTCTGTGTAATAGTGACACATGGCTACGTGTAATAGTGACACATGGCTACGTGTAATAGTGATACATGGCTACGTGTAATAGTGATATATGGCTACGTGTAATAGTGACACATGGCTACGTGTAATAGTGACACATGGCTACGTGTAATAGTGACACATGGCTCTGTGTAATAGTGACACATGGCTACGTGTAATAGTGACACATGGCTACGTGTAGTAGTGATACATGGCTACGTGTAATAGTGACACATGGCTACGTGTAATAGTGACACATGGCTACGTGTAATAGTGACACATGGCTACGTGTAGTAGTGATACATGGCTACGTGTAATAGTGATACTACGTGTAATAGTGACACATGGCTACGTGTAATAGTGATACTTCGTGTAATAGTGACACATGGCTACGTGTAATAGTGACACATGGCTACGTGTAATAGTGATACTACGTGTAATAGTGACACATGGCTACGTGTAATAGTGATACTACGTGTAATAGTGACACATGGCTATGTGTAATAGTGATACTACGTGTAATAGTGACACATGGCTACGTGTAATAGTGATACATGGCTACGTGTAATAGTGATACATGGCTACGTGTTATAGTGACACATGGCTACGTGTAATAGTGACACATGGCTACGTGTTATAGTGATACATGGCTACGTGTAATAGTGATACATGGCTACGTGTAATAGTGATACATGGCTCTGTGTAATAGTGACACATGGCTACGTGTAATAGTGACACTACGTGTAATAGTGACACATGGCTACGTGTAATAGTGATACATGGCTACGTGTAATAGTGACACATGGCTATGTGTAATAGTGACACATGGCTACGTGTAATAGTGATACATGGCTACGTGTAATAGTGATACATGGCTACGTGTAATAGTGACACATGGCTAGGTGTAATAGTGATACATGGCTAGGTGTAATAGTGATACATGGCTACGTGTAATAGTGACACATGGCTACGTGTAATAGTGATACTACGTGTAATAGTGATACATGGCTACGTGTAATAGTGATACTACGTGTAATAGTGATACTACGTGTAATAGTGATACATGGCTCCGTGTAATAGTGACACATGACTACGTGTAATAGTGATACATGGCTACGTGTAATAGTGATACATGGCTATGTGTAATAGTGATACATGGCTACGTGTAATAGTGATACATGGCTACGTGTAATAGTGATACATGGCTACGTGTAATAGTGATACATGGCTACGTGTAATAGTGATACTACGTGTAATAGTGATACATGGCTACGTGTAATAGTGATACTACGTGTAATAGTGATACATGGCTCCGTGTAATAGTGATACATGGCTAGCTGTAATAGTGACACATGGCTACGTGTAATAGTGATACATGGCTACGTGTAATAGTGATACATGGCTACGTGTAATAGTGATACATGGCTACGTGTAATAGTGATACATCAGTACGTGTAATAGTGATACTACGTGTAATAGTGATACATGGCTACGTGTAATAGTGATACTACGTGTAATAGTGACACATGGCTACGTGTAATAGTGATTCATGGCTACGTGTAATAGTGATACATGGCTACGTGTAATAGTGATACATGGCTACGTGTAATAGTGACACATGGCTCCGTGTAATAGTGATACATGGCTACTTGTAATAGTGATACATGGCTGCGTGTAATAGTGATACATGGCTACGTGTAATAGTGATACATGGCTACGTGTAATAGTGATACATGGCTACGTGTAATAGTGACACATGGCTACGTGTAATAGTGACACATGGCTACGAGTAATAGTGACACATGGCTACGTGTAATAGTGATACATGGCTACGTGTAATAGTGACACATGGGTACATGTAATAGTGACACATGGCTACGTGTAATAGTGATACTACGTGTAATAGTGACACATGGCTACGTGTAATAGTGACACATGGCTACATGTAATAGTGACACATGGCTACGTGTAATAGTGATACATGGCTACGTGTAATAGTGATACATGGCTACGTGTAATAGTGATACATGGCTACGTGTAATAGTGATACATGGCTACGTGTAATAGTGATACATGGCTACGTGTAATAGTGATACATGGCTACGTGTAATAGTGATACATGGCTACGTGTAATAGTGACACATGGCTACGTGTAATAGTGATACATGGCTGCGTGTAATAGTGATACTACGTGTAATAGTGATACATGGCTCTGTGTAATACTGATACATGGCTACGTGTAATAGTGATACTACGTGTAATAGTGACACATGGATACGTGTAATAGTGACACATGGCTACGTGTAATAGTGATACTACGTGTAATAGTGACACATGGCTACGTGTAATAGTGACACATGGCTACGTGTAATAGTGATACATGGCTACGTGTAATAGTGATACTACGTGTAATAGTGACACATGGCTACGGGTAATAGTGATACATGGCTACGTGTAATAGTGATACTACGTGTAATAGTGATACATGGCTACGTGTAATAGTGATACTACGTGTAATAGTGATACTACGTGTAATAGTGATACATGGCTCCGTGTAATAGTGACACATGACTACGTGTAATAGTGATACATGGCTACGTGTAATAGTGATACATGGCTATGTGTAATAGTGATACTACGTGTAATAGTGATACATGGCTACGAGTAATAGTGACACATGGCTACGTGTAATAGTGATACATGGCTACGTGTAATAGTGACACATGGGTACATGTAATAGTGACACATGGCTACGTGTAATAGTGATACTACGTGTAATAGTGACACATGGCTACGTGTAATAGTGACACATGGCTACATGTAATAGTGACACATGGCTACGTGTAATAGTGATACATGGCTACGTGTAATAGTGATACATGGCTACGTGTAATAGTGATACATGGCTACGTGTAATAGTGACACATGGCTACGTGTAATAGTGATACATGGCTGCGAGTAATAGTGATACTACGTGTAATAGTGATACATGGCTCTGTGTAATAGTGATACATGGCTAGGTGTAATAGTGATACTACGTGTAATAGTGATACTACGTGTAATAGTGACACATGGATACGTGTAATAGTGACACATGGCTACGTGTAATAGTGATACTACGTGTAATAGTGACACATGGCTACGTGTAATAGTGACACATGGCTACGTGTAATAGTGACACATGGCTACGGGTAATAGTGATACATGGCTACGTGTAATAGTGATACTACGTGTAATAGTGATACATGGCTACGTGTAATAGTGATACTACGTGTAATAGTGATACATGGCTCCGTGTAATAGTGACACATGACTACGTGTAATAGTGATACATGGCTACGTGTAATAGTGATACATGGCTACATGTAATAGTGACACATGGCTACGTGTAATAGTGATACATGGCTACGAGTAATAGTGACACATGGCTACGTGTAATAGTGATACATGGCTACGTGTAATAGTGACACATGGGTACATGTAATAGTGACACATGGCTACGTGTAATAGTGATACTACGTGTAATAGTGACACATGGCTACGTGTAATAGTGACACATGGCTACATGTAATAGTGACACATGGCTACGTGTAATAGTGATACATGGCTACGTGTAATAGTGATACATGGCTACGTGTAATAGTGATACATGGCTACGTGTAATAGTGATACATGGCTACGTGTAATAGTGATACATGGCTACGTGTAATAGTGATACATGGCTACGTGTAATAGCGATACATGGCTACGTGTAATAGTGATACATAGTGTAATAGTGATACATGGCTACGTGTAATAGTGATACATGGCTACGTGTAATAGTGATACATGGCTACGTGTAATAGTGACACATGGCTACGTGTAATAGTGATACATGGCTACGTGTAATAGTGACACATGGCTACGTGTAATAGTGATACATAGTGTAATAGTGATACATGGCTACGTGTAATAGTGATACATGGCTACGTGTAATAGTGACACATGGCTACGTGTAATAGTGATACATAGTGTAATAGTGATACATGGCTACGTGTAATAGTGACACATGGCTACGTGTAATAGTGATACATAGTGTAATAGTGATACATGGCTACGTGTAATAGTGACACATGGCTACGTGTAATAGTGACACATGGCTACGTGTAATAGTGACACATGGCTACGTGTAATAGTGATACTACGTGTAATAGTGATACATGGCTCTGTGTAATAGTGATACATGGCTACGAGTAATAGTGACACATGGCTACGTGTAATAGTGATACATGGCTACGTGTAATAGTGACACATGGGTACATGTAATAGTGACACATGGCTACGTGTAATAGTGATACTACGTGTAATAGTGATACATGGCTACGAGTAATAGTGACACATGGCTACGTGTAATAGTGATACATGGCTACGTGTAATAGTGACACATGGGTACATGTAATAGTGACACATGGCTACGTGTAATAGTGATACTACGTGTATAGTGACACATGGCTACGTGTAATAGTGACACATGGCTACATGTAATAGTGACACATGGCTACGTGTAATAGTGATACATGGCTACGTGTAATAGTGATACATGGCTACGTGTAATAGTGATACATGGCTACGTGTAATAGTGATACATGGCTACGTGTAATAGTGATACATGGCTACGTGTAATAGTGACACATGGCTACGTGTAATAGTGACACATGGCTACGTGTAATAGTGACACATGGCTACGTGTAATAGTGACACATGGCTACGTGTAATAGTGACACATGGCTACGTGTAATAGTGATACATGGCTGCGTGTAATAGTGATACTACGTGTAATAGTGATACATGGCTCTGTGTAATAGTGATACATGGCTAGGTGTAATAGTGATACTACGTGTAATAGTGATACTACGTGTAATAGTGACACATGGATACGTGTAATAGTGACACATGGCTACGTGTAATAGTGATACTACGTGTAATAGTGACACATGGCTACGTGTAATAGTGACACATGGCTACGTGTAATAGTGACACATGGCTACGGGTAATAGCGATACATGGCTACGTGTAATAGTGATACATGGCTACGTGTAATAGTGATACTACGTGTAATAGTGATACATGGCTCCGTGTAATAGTGACACATGACTACGTTTAATAGTGATACATGGCTACGTGTAATAGTGATACATGGCTACGTGTAATAGTGATACTACGTGTAATAGTGATACATGGCTACGTGTAATAGTGATACATGGCTACGTGTAATAGTGATACATGGCTACGTGTAATAGTGATACATAGCTACGTGTAATAGTGATTCATGGCTACGTGTAATAGTGACACATGGCTACGTGTAATAGTGATACATGGCTACGTGTAATAGTGATACATGGCTACGTGTAATAGTGATACTACGTGTAATAGTGATACTACGTGTAATAGTGACACATGGCTACGTGTAATAGTGATACATGGCTACGTGTAATAGTGATACATGGCTACGTGTAATAGTGATACATGGCTACGTGTAATAGTGATTCATGGCTACGTGTAATAGTGATACATGGCTACGTGTAATAGTGATACATGGCTACGTGTAATAGTGATACATAGCTACGTGTAATAGTGATTCATGGCTACGTGTAATAGTGACACATGGCTACGTGTAATAGTGACACATGGCTACATGTAATAGTGATACTAT
Source organism: Dendropsophus ebraccatus (assembly GCF_027789765.1). NCBI lineage: Eukaryota > Metazoa > Chordata > Amphibia > Anura > Hylidae > Dendropsophus > Dendropsophus ebraccatus. Next base: position 328,217 of record NC_091455.1, read on the forward strand.
GTGTAATAGTGACACATGGCTACGTGTAATAGTGATACTACGTGTAATAGTGATACTACGTGTAATAGTGACACATGGCTACGTGTAATAGTGACACATGGCTACGTGTAATAGTGACACATGGCTACGTGTAATAGTGACACATGGCTACGTGTAATAGTGATACATGGCTACGTGTAATAGTGATACCTGGCTACGTGTAATAGTGATACCTGGCTATGTGTAATAGTGATACCTGGCTATGTGTAATAGTGATACATGGCTACGTGTAATAGTGATACTACGTGTAATAGTTACACATGGCTATGTGTAATAGTGATACATGGCTACGTGTAATAGTGACACATGGCTACGTGTAATAGTGACACATGGCTACGTGTAATAGTGACACATGGCTACATGTAATAGTGATACATGGCTACGTGTAATAGTGACACATGGCTACGTGTAATAGTGACACATGGCTACGTGTAATAGTGACACATGGCTACGTGTAATAGTGACACATGGCTACGTGTAATAGTGATACTACGTGTAATAGTGATACATGCCTACGTGTAATAGTGACACATGGCTACGTGTAATAGTGACACATGGCTACGTGTAATAGTGATACTCCGTGTAATAGTGACACATGGCTACGTGTAATAGTGATACTACGTGTAATAGTGACACATGGCTACGTGTAATAGTGATACTACGTGTAATAGTGACACATGGCTACGTGTAATAGTGATACTACGTGTAATAGTGATACTACGTGTAATAGTGACACATGGCTACGTGTAATAGTGATACTACGTGTAATAGTGACACATGGCTACGTGTAATAGTGACACATGGCTACGTGTTATAGTGACACATGGCTACGTGTTATAGTGACACATGGCTACGTGTTATAGTGACACATGGCTACGTGTAATAGTGATACATGGCTACGTGTAATAGTGATACATGGCTACGTGTAATAGTGATACATGGCTACGTGTTATAGTGACACATGGCTACGTGTAATAGTGATATATGGCTACGTGTAATAGTGATACTATGTGTAATAGTGACACATGGCTCTGTGTAATAGTGACACATGGCTACGTGTAATAGTGACACATGGCTCTGTGTAATAGTGACACATGGCTCTGTGTAATAGTGACACATGGCTACGTGTAATAGTGATACATGGCTCCGTGTAATAGTGATACATGGCTACGTGTAATAGTGATACATGGCTACGTGTAATAGTGACACATGGCTACGTGTAATAGTGATACATGGCTACGTGTAATAGTGACACATGGCTACGTGTAATAGTGATACATGGCTACGTGTAATAGTGATACATGGCTACGTGTAATAGTGACACATGGCTACGTGTAATAGTGATACATGGCTACGTGTAATAGTAATACATGGCTACGTGTAATAGTGATACTACGTGTAATAGTGACATATGGCTACGTGTAATAGTGATACATGGCTACGTGTAATAGTGATACATGGCTACGTGTAATAGTGATACATGGCTACGTGTAATAGTGATACTACGTGTAATAGTGATACATGGCTACGTGTAATAGTGATACATGGCTACGTGTAATAGTGATACTACGTGTAATAGTGACACATGGGTACATGTAATAGTGATAAAAAAACGGATGAAAAAAACTAATTGCAAAAACGCAGTGTGAACCTAGTCTTAGGGACACGGCTTACCACCAAGCGGTCAGTCCATAGATGCAGCCAGTCCTTGCAGATAGTCCTCAGAGTTTCTATTCTATCTACCTCTTCCCAGCTGTCCCAGGAACTGCACTTCTGGGCTATAAATCCCTGGGGGTCATGAACCCCAAATTCATGAAGGAGACTGATGACTTTTTCCCTGTCGGACCAAGATGAAACATGTAGCTTAATATTTATAACACAAGAACGGAGCAGAGACTCTATAGAGGACTAAAATGGTCCAGAACTCTAGAAAAGGACAGAGAAGCACTGTGATACAGCATACAGCTGTGGATTCTGACACCTCCCACACACAGCCCACAGGCCCCTCCACCCATCAGAGTACCACCACCTCCCCACACACAGCCCACAGGCCCCTCCACCCACCAGAGTACCACCACCTCCCCACACACAGCCCACAGGCCCCTCCACCAATCAGAGTACCACCACCTCCCCACACACAGCCCACAGGCCCCTCCACCAATCAGAGTACCACCACCTCCCCACACACAACCCACAGGCCTCTCCACCAATCAGAGTACCACCACCTCCCCACACACAACCCACAGGCCCCTCCACCAATCAGAGTACCACCACCTCCTTACACACAGCCCACAGGCCCCTCCACCAATCAGAGTACCACCACCTCCCCACACACAGCCCACAGGCCCCTCCACCCATCAGAGTACCACCACCTCCCCACACACAGCCCACAGGCCCCTCCACCCACCAGAGTACCACCACCTCCCCACACACAGCCCACAGGCCCTTCCACCCATCAGAATCCCACCACCTCCCCACACACAGCCCACAGGCCCCTCCACCAATCAGTGTACCACCACCTCCCCACACACAGCCCACAGGCCCCTCCACCCATCAGAGTACCACCACCTCCCCACACATCGCCCACAGGGCCCCTCCACCCACCAGAGTACCACCACCTCCCCACACACAGCCCACAGGCCCCTCCAGCCATCAGAATCCCACCACCTCCCCACACACAGCCCACAGGCCCCTCCACCCACCAGAGTACCACCACCTCCACCCACCAGAGTACCACCACCTCCCCACACACAGCCCACAGGCCCCTCCACCCACCAGAGTACCACCACCTCCCCACACACAGCCCACAGGCCCCTCCACCCACCAGAGTACCACCACCTCCCCACACACAGCCCACAGGCCCCTCCACCCATCAGAGTACCACCACCTCCCCACACACAGCCCACAGGCCCCTCCACCCACCAGAGTACCACCACCTCCCCACACACAGCCCACAGGCCCCTCCACCCACCAGAGTACCACCACCTCCACCCACCAGAGTACCACCACCTCCCCACACACAGCCCACAGGCCCCTCCACCCACCAGAATCCCACCACCTCCCCACACACAGCCCACAGGCCCCTCCACCCACCAGAGTACCACCACCTCCCCACACACAGCCCACAGGCCCCTCCACCCACCAGAGTACCACCACCTCCCCACACACAGCCCACAGGCCCCTCCACCCACCAGAGTACCACCACCTCCCCACACACAGCCCACAGGCGCCTCCACCCACCAGAGTACCACCACCTCCCCACACACAGCCCACAGGCCCCTCCACCCACCAGAGTACCACCACCTCCACCCACCAGAGTACCACCACCTCCCCACACACAGCCCACAGGCCCCTCTACCCACCAGAATCCCACCACCTTCCCACACACAGCCCACAGGCCCCTCCACCCACCAGAGTACCACCACCTCCCCACACACAGCCCACAGGCCCCTCCACCCACCAGAGTACCACCACCTCCCCACACACAGCCCACAGGCCCCTCCACCCACCAGAATCCCACCACCTCCCCACACACAGCCCACAGGCCCCATCACCCACCAGAATCCCACCACCTCCCACACACAGCCCACAGACCCCTCCACCCACCAGAGTACCACCACCTCCCCACACACAGCCCACAGGCCCCTTCACCCACCAGAATCCCACCACCTCCCCACACACAGCCCACAGGCCCCTCCACCCACCAGAGTACCACCACCTCCCACACACAGCCCACAGGCCCCTCCACCCATCAGAATACCACCACCTCCCCACACACAGCCCACAGGCCCCTCCACCCATCAGAGTACCACCACCTCCCCACACACAGCCCACAGACCCCTCCACCCATCAGAGTACCACCACCTCCCACACACAACCCACAGGCCCCTCCACCCACCAGAATCCCACCACCTCCCCACACACAGCCCACAGACCCCTCCATCCACCACCTCCCACACACAGCCCACAGGCCCCATCACCCACCAGAATCCCACCACCTCCCACACACAGCCCACAGACCCCTCCACCCACCAGAGTACCACCACCTCCCCACACACAACCCACAGGCCCCTCCACCCACCAGAATCCCACCACCTCCCACACACAGCCCACAGGCCCCATCACCCACCAGAATCCCACCACCTCCCACACACAGCCCACAGACCCCTCCATCCACCACCTCCCACACACAGCCCACAGACCCCTCCACCCACCACCTCCCCACACACAGCCCACAGGCCCCTC